>NC_089842.1:13117003-13309979 GCF_035609145.1 Eleutherodactylus coqui
CTCGTTCCCTGTCTGTAGGCGTGCGCGGGGACTCGTTCCGTCGGTAGGTGTCCGCGGCGACTCGTTCCCTGTCTGTAGGTGTGCGCGGCGACTCGTTCCCTGTCTGTAGGTGTGCGCGGCGACTCGTTCCCTGTCTGTAGGTGTGCGCGGTGACTCGTTCCCTGTCGGTAGGTGTGCGCGGTGACTCGTTCCCTGTCTGTAGGTGTGCGCGGTGACTCGTTCCCTGTCTGTAGGTGTGCGCGGTGACTCGTTCCCTGTCTGTAGGTGTGCGCGGTGACTCGTTCCCTGTCTGTAGGTGTGCGCGGTGACTCGTTCCCTGTCTGTAGGTGTGCGCGGTGACTCGTTCCCTGTCTGTAGGTGTGCGCGGTGACTCGTTCCCTGTCTGTAGGTGTGCGCGGTGACTCGTTCCCTGTCTGTAGGTGTGCGCGGTGACTCGTTCCCTGTCTGTAGGTGTGCGCGGTGACTCGTTCCCTGTCTGTAGGTGTGCATTATGTCCTGTGTTGGTATTCTTGTCTATACCTATCTAGGGTAAGGCAGGTGGTCCCTTAAGCGCCGCCCCACGCTGGAACCTATTAGGACGATCGCCCCGCCTGTAGGCAGGGTTCCATTTTTGTGGTTTACTTGTCTTGATAATGTAGGGACTCCTAAGACATCGAGGACCCTTGACGAGGGCTTCTAAGCCGATGGCCCAAATACTAACACCTCGTGCTCCTTCATATTACTATCTGCTGGTTGCATTAGACCAGTTGGTAAGTATTTGGGCGTCCCGTGTTCCTCCTGCTGCTTGTACGTTCAGTTTATGTTTGGTGTGACCGGGGTCAGACCGGGTATACATCTCTGTATCCTTCCCTCCAGCCCTAAATAAATGACGTCCGTGTAGGCAAACTGCAGAAGACCTGTGAATGTAACCGAGGGACTGTGTGTATATATGAGAGGCTCTGTATATGAAATGGGGGGGGCTGTGCGTGTATAGTATACTAGAGAAACTGCGTGTATATACTGGGGGCTGTGTACAGTCAACATAAAAAAAGTCCACACACCCCTGGTAAAGTACCATTTTTTTTTTGTTTAAGTTAAAAAATCTGACAAAGACGAATTCCGGATTCCCCCCCCCCCCCCCCCCCCCATGTGACCCGGGATCTGCAGGACTCCATGGGAGAACAAACAAATCATTTAGGGAGAAACAGAAAAAAACTAATGTGGTTGCATAAGTATTCACACCCTCTTATATTTGGGGTTGTGTTCAGAATCAGCCAATCACATGTGACCTCCTGATAACTAGCAGTCAGCGCCCCGCTGCCGTTACTACAGGGAGTCTGATTCCCCCCATATAAAGTTCAGGTCTTCTAGGAGGATTTTTCTGGATATTTTCTTAGTTGCTCCATGAAGCAGCCCATCCAAGGGGTCTGACTGTTGGAAGGCGTCCGTCAGGAGAAGGGGGCCAAGACATCTCCAAGGCATTACATGTACCATGGAGCACAGGGGAGACCGTCAGCAAGAAGGGGATTACATCAGGCCCAACAGTGACATCACCAAAAACTGGACGTTCCTCAAAAAGTGATGAAAAGACCAGAAGAAAATTGGTCCAGGAGGCCGACAGCAACATTAAAGGAGCTGCAGGAGTTTCTGGCAAGTCCTGGTTGTGTAGTCATGTGACAACCATCTCCCAAGTTCTCCATATGTCTGGGCTGTAGGGAAGACTTTTCTAACATAGAAGAACATCCAAGCCCGGCCATGTTCTTCCAAAACCTATAAGAAAGCAGGAGTCCGTGGAGAACGTGTTATGGCTGACGAGACCAAGGTTGGAGTTTTTGGTTGGAATTCCAGAAGGTGTGTTTGGTGTAAAGCCAACGCCCCGCATCACCAGAGACCCCCAGACCGCAGTGACGATGGTGGGGGCAGCATTATGTGGGGGGCTGTTCTGCCGCTGGAACTGGGCTTTAGACAAGGTGGAGGGAATTATGAACAATTCCAAATATCGGCCCATGTTGGCCAAAACCCTCCGGCCTCGGCTGAAAGGCTGAAGAGGAAGAGGAGTTTCCCCTTTCAGCACAACGACCCGAAGCAGACGGACAAATCACCAAGAGAACGGCGGACCCAGAAGAGGATGACAGTTTTGGCCGGCCAGAGCCCAGAGCTGAATCCGTGGGTTGGCCTGAAGAGGGCGCTGCACACGGGATGCCCTCGCAGTCTGACTGATTTGTATCGCTTTTGCAAGGAAGAGTGGGTAAAGATTGCCAAGTCAAGATGTGCCAGGCTGACAGACCCCGATCCAGAAAGACTGAATGCCGCCATAAAGCCAGCGGGGGCAACAACAGGGGTCTTGTTTAGGACACCACATTATTTTAGTTTTGTTTTTTTACTTTCTCCACCATAAAAGATTTCAGTCTGTTTTCCACTGGAGCTTTACAGATAAAGGAGACCGCGTGTATATAGTATGGGGACTGCGTGTATATAGGGGGGACTGCGTGTATATACCAGGGGGGCTGCGTGTATATACTAGGGGGACTGCGTGTATATACCAGGGGGCTGCGTGTATATACCAGGGGGGCTGCGTGTATATACAGGGGGTACTGCGTGTATATACCAGGGGGACTGCGTGTATATACCAGGGGGACTGCGTGTATATACCAGGGGGACTGCGTGTATATACAGGGGGGACTGCGTGTATATACCAGGGGGGGACTGCGTGTATATACCAGGGGGGCTGCGTGTATATACCAGGGGGGACTGCGTGTATATACAGGGGGGACTGCGTGTATATACAGGGGGGACTGCGTGTATATACCAGGGGGGCTGCGTGTATATAGTATGGGGACTGCGTGTATATACCAGGGGGGCTGCGTGTATATAGTATGGGGACTGCATGTATACACCAGGGGGGCTGCGTGTATATAGTATGGGGACTGCGTGTATACACCAGGGGGACTGCGTGTATACACCAGGGGGACTGCGTGTATACACCAGGGGGACTGCGTGTATATAGTATGGGGACTACGTGTATATACCAGGGGGACTGCGTGTATATACCAGGGGGACTGCGTGTATATAGTATGGGGACTGCGTGTATATAGTATGGGGACTGCGTGTATATACCAGGGGGACTGCGTGTATATACCAGGGGGGCTGCGTGTATATACCAGGGGGACTGCGTGTATATACTAGAGGGACTGCGTGTATATACCAGGGGGGACTGCGTGTATATACCAGGGGGACTGCGTGTATATACTAGGGGGGGCTACGTGTATATACCATGGGGACTGCCTGTATATACTAGGGGGGCTGCGTGTATATACCAGGGGGGCTGCGTATATATACTAGGGGGCTCCGTGTATATACCAGGGGGGCTGCGTATATATACCAGGGGGACTGCGTATATATACTAGGGGGACTGCGTATATATACCAGGGGGACTGCCTGTATATACTAGTGGGGGTGCGTATATATACTAGGGGGGCTCCGTGTATATACCAGGGGGACTGCGTATATATACCAGGGGGACTGCGTATATATACCAGGGGGACTGCGTATATATACCAGGGGGGCTGCGTATATATACCAGGGGGGCTGCGTGTATATACCAGAGGGACTGCGTGTATATACCAGAGGGACTGCGTGTATATATACTAGAGGGACTGCGTGTATATATACTAGAGGGACTGCGTGTATATATACTAGGGGGACTGCGTGTATATATACTAGGGGGACTGCGTATATATATCAGGGGGACTGCGTATATATACCAGGGGGACTGCCTGTATATGGTATGGGGACTGCGTGTATATATCAGGGGGACTGCGTGTATATACTAGGGGGGGGCTGCGTGTATATATCAGGGGGACTGCGTGTATATACTAGGGGGGGGCTGCGTGTATATACCGGGGGGGGCTGCGTGTATATACCAGGGGGGCTGCGTGTATATACCAGGGGGGCTGCGTGTATATAGTATGGGGACTGCGTGTATATAGTATGGGGACTGCGTGTATATAGTATAGGGACTGTGTTTATATACTAGGGGGGACTGCATGTATATACTAGGGGGGAGTGCGTGTATATATCAGGGGGGACTGCGTGTATATATCAGGGGGGACTGCGTGTATATACTAGGGGGGGCTGTGTGTATATACTAGGGGGACTGCGTGTATATACCAGGGGGGCTGCGTGTATATACCAGGGGGGCTGCGTGTATATAGTATGGGGACTGCGTGTATATAGTAGGGGGACTGCGTGTATATACTAGGGGGGGCTGCATGTATATACCGGGGGGGGCTGCATGTATATACCGGGGGGGCTGCGTGTATATACCAGGGGGACTGCGTGTATATATACCAGGGGGACTGCGTGTATATATACCAGGGGGACTGCGTGTATATATACCAGGGGGACTGCGTGTATATATACCAGGGGGACTGCGTGTATATATACCGGGGGGGACTGCGTGTATATATACCGGGGGGACTGCGTGTATATATACCGGGGGGACTGCGTGTATATATACCGGGGGGACTGCGTGTATATATACCGGGGGGACTGCGTGTATATATACCGGGGGGACTGCGTGTATATACTAGGGGGGACTGCGTGTATATACTAGGGGGGACTGCGTGTATATACCAGGGGGGACTGTGTGGATTACAAAAGTAACAAATTATGGTGCATAGCAGTTACATGGGACTGCAGGGAACATCTACATCATCTGTACTCAGTTATCACTGTGCTATCTGTGGGGTTACATAGGACTGCAGGGGACATGACTACGTCATCTGCCAGTCATCACTATTACGTTGGACTGCAGATGACATTACTACACAGTTGCATAGGACTGCAGGTTTCCTTATTACACTATTACATAGGACTACACGGGACACTACCCTGACTGCCAGAGTCATCACTATTACATAGGACTGCCGGTGACACTACACTGCCGGTCAGCCGTGCGGGTTGCGCTCTGCTACATCGGCACCAGTTGCTGCCGTCCCCGATAAAGCGCGGTCACTCACACAGGACATGGCGGGGTCCTCGTCCTCCTCCTCCCGGGACACTCCGCTGCCGCTGCCGGCCATGCTGCAGGCTCCCCGGATCCCGGCTGCTCCTCCCCGTACAGATAGCGCGGTGGGCGGGATGAGGAGGCAGGTACCGCGGGGAACACCCGGCGCCCTCAGCCTCAGGTGGGTCGGGGGGGTCGCCGTTATGGCCGCCTGTAGCTTCTCCACACTAAGCGGCGCTGAGGAGCCGCCATGACAGCAATGGTACCTCAGAGGAGCAGCAGCATCACCACCAGTGTCACACCTGTCACCTCATGTCACACCTGTCACCTCATGTCACGCCTGTCACCTCATGTCACGCCTGTCACCTCATGTCACAACTGACCCCACCATGTCACACCTGTCACCTCATGTCACACCTGTCACCTCATGTCACACCTGTCACCTCATGTCACACCTGTCACCTCATGTCACGCCTGTCCCTTCATGTCACAACTGACCCCACCATGTCACAACTATCCCCCCCATGTCACACCTGCCCCCACATGCCACACCTGACTCCCCACGTCACACCTGACCCCCCCATGTCACAACTATCCCCCGTGTTACACCTGTCCCCACCAAGTCACACCTGTCCCCCCATGTCACACCTGTCCCCCCATGTCACACCTGACCCCCCATGTCACACCTGACCCCCCATGTCACACCTGACCCCGCATGACACACGTGTCCCCTCATGTCACACCTGACCCCCTATGACACACCTGTCCCCCCATGACACACCTGACTCTCCATGTCACACCTGTCCCCCCATGTTACACCTGACCCCCATGTTACACCGACCCCCTATGTCACACCTGTGCCCTCATGTTACACCTGTCCCCCATGTCACACCTGTCCCCTCATGACACACCTGACTCTCCACGTCACACCTGTCCCTTCATGTCACCCCTGACCCCCAATGTCACACCTGTCCCCTCATATCACACCAACCCCTATGTCACACCTGACCCTTCATGTCACACCTGACCCTTCATGTCACACCACCCCATGTCACACCTGACCCCGATGTCACACCTGACCACCATATCACGGCTGGCCCCTATGTCACACATGGCCCCCAGTGTCACATCTGCCCCCATGCAGTTCTGTGACATTATGGCCGCCATTACAGCCCCCACAAGGACCCCTGCATTCTCGCCTGTCACACGGTTAAAATTTCCACCTTATGGTTGTCTATGGACGAGCTGCAGGACCACCAATATGGCGACCGCCGCAGTCTGTTTACAGCGTCCTGTATATTGGGGTCACCCTGCTTTTCTAGGAACAGACAGATCATCAGGATGTTTAACTATGTGACAGGTGCAACAATGCCTAGACGGATATTTATTGGGGGGTCTTGATTATTGAGGGTCTCCCGGGCAGTGCAGCGAAATGCGCGGTGGATCGGGTTCCCTCTCATTGTGTCGTCGGCTCAGGTGTCACCAGGGCTTCTGTTGTGTGAGAGTTATCCTGCGACAGATGACCCCCGCAGCACCGCCAACATGATAAACGGGCACAACTGACATGATGGTGGAGGGGGTTCACTACTGGTCAGGAATGGGGGGGGGGGGAGAAGGAGCATTGGGCCAATACCAAGGTGAGTGGTGGGGGGACGGAGGGCCAATACCAAGGTGAGCGGTGAGGGGGACGGTGGGCCAATACCAGGGTGAGCGGTGGGGGGACGGTGGGCCAATACCAGGGTGAGCGGTGGGGGGACGGTGGGCCAATACCAGGGCGAGCGGTGGGGGGACGGTGGGCCAATACCAGGGTGAGCGGTGAGGGGGACGGTGGGCCAATACCAGGGTGAGCGGTGAGGGGGACGGTGAGCCAATACCAGGACGAGTGGTGGGGGGACGGTGGGCCAATACCAGGGCGAGCGGTGGGCCAATACCAGGGCGAGCGGTGAAGGGACGATGGGCCAATATCAGGGTGAGCGTTAAGGGGACAATGGGCCAATACCAGGGCGAGCAGGGAGGGCAGGTGGGCCAATACCAGGGCGAGTGGGGGGGGGGGGGGTGGCAGTGGATCAATACCAGGGTGAGTGGGGAGGGGAAGGTGAGTGGGGAGGGGACGGTGGGCCAATACCAGGGCGAGCGGTGAAGGGACGATGGGCCAATATCAGGGTGAGCGTTAAGGGGACAATGGGCCAATACCAGGGCGAGCAGGGAGGGCAGGTGGGCCAATACCAGGGTGAGTGGGGGGGGCAGTGGATCAATACCAGGGTGAGTGGGGAGGGGAAGGTGAGTGGGGAGGGGACGGTGGGCCAATACCAGGGTGAGTGTGTGTGTGTGTGGGGGGGGGGCAATACCAAGGTGAGTGGGGAGGGGACGGTGGGCCAATACCAGGGTGAGTGGGGAGGGGGGTGGCAGTGGATCAATACCAGGGTGAGTGGGGAGGGGAAGGTGAGTGGGGAGGGGACGGTGGGCCAATACCAGGGTGAGCGGTGAAGGGACAATGGGCCAATACCAGGGAGGGCAGGTGGGCCAATACCAGGGTGAGTGGGGGGGTGGTGGCAGTGGATCAATACCAGGGTGAGTGGGGAGGGGAAGGTGAGTGGGGAGGGGACGGTGGGCCAATACCAGGGTGAGTGTGTGTGTGTGTGGGGGGGGGGGGGGCAATACCAAGGTGAGTGGGGAGGGGACGGTGGGCCAATACCAGGGTGAGTGGGGAGGGGACCGTGGGCCAATACCAGGGTGAGTGGGGAGGGGACCGTGGGCCAATACCAGGGTGAGTGGGGAGGGGACCGTGGGCCAATACCAGGGTGAGTGTGTGTGGGGGGGGGGCAGTGGATCAATACCAGGGTGAGTGGGGAGGGGACCGTGGGCCAATACCAGGGTGAGTGTGTGTGTGGGGGGCAGTGGATCAATACCAGGGTGAGTGGGGAGGGAACGGTGGGCCAATACCAGGGTGAGCGGGGAGGGGACGGTCGGCCCATACCAGGGTGAGTGGTGGGCCAGAACTGTTTGGCGGTGGGGGTAGTTTATTAGTGATAGAATTGTCCTTTGCTCGGTGACTCGCTCCCGAGATGACAGCGCAGCGCTGGGGGAGGGGTTTCTTTCCTTTTGCGACACTTGAGGCGATTTCTTAAAATACCGGATAGAAAAGTCACAATCACATTCATCTTGTCTGATCGCAAATGAGACGTGAAGGACACAGCAAGGATGAGGCATCGAAGAGCAGGGTTCAGGGAGGACGCCTTGCGTAATGGAGGGGCGGCGCAGCCCCAGTAGTAAAGAAGATTGACAAAGGGATATAGCCATTATTACAGGATGGAGACCGACCCGTAGATCACAGCACGTAAAGAAGGCCGAGCAATGCTGAACACAAGCAGAGCCCCAGATCAGAGTGCTGGACGGAGGCCAAGCCACACGTTACAATGCTGAACACAAGCAGAGCCCCAGATCAGAGTGCTGGACGGAGGCCAAGCCACACATTACAATGCTGAACACAGGCAGAGCCCCAGATCAGAGTGCTGGACGGAGGCCAAGCCACACATTACAATGCTGAACATAAGCAGAGCCCCAGATCAGAGTGCTGGACGGAGGCCAAGCCACACATTACAATGCTGAACACAGGCAGAGCTCCAGATCAGAGTGCTGGACGGAGGCCGAGCCACACATTACAATGCTGAATGGAGGTGGAGCCCCAGATAAGAGTGCTGGATGGAGGCTAAGGCCTCCTTCCCACGAACGGATTTCTGCCACGTAATTCGCGGAATTCCGCACCGTAAATTCACCCATCCTCACCCGCGGCAAGCTCTATTTGCCGCGGGTGTACGCGCGGACGGCTTCCATTGCAGTCAATGGAAGCCGTCCGTTCACGCTATCTTCCGCTGTAGCACAGCGGAAGATAGCGTGAAAACACTTCCCCACCCACCGCCGCCGCGTCATATGAATTTCGCGGCGGAGCCCGTCACGGCCATGTGCAGCTGGCCTTAGCCACACATTGCAATGCTGAATGGAGGCGGAGCCCCAGATAAGAGTGCTGGATGGAGGCTAAGGCACACATTACAATGCTGAATGGAGGCAGAGCCCCAGATAAGAGTACTGGATGGAGGCCAAGCCACACATTACAATGCTGAACGGAGGCGGAGCCCGAGATGGACAGAGGCCGAGCCTCATGTTACAATGCTGAACACAGGCAGAGCCCCAGATCAGGTTGCTGGACAGAGGCCGAGCCACACATTACAATGCTGAACACAGGCAGAACCCCAGATCACAGCGCAGAACGAAGGCCAAGCCTTGCATTACAATGCTGCACACAGGCAGAGCCCCAGATCAGAGTGCTGGATGGAGGCCGAGCGTCATGTTACAATGCTGAACACAGGCAGAACCCCAGATCAGAGTGCTGGGCGGAGACCAAGCCACACATTACAATGCTGAACACAGGCAGAGCCCCAGATCTAAGTGCTGGACGGAGGCTGAGCGACAGATCAGAGTGCTGGACAGGGGCTGAGCCTTACGTTACAATGCTGAACACAGGCAAAGCCCCTGATCACAGTGCTGGACGGAGGCTGAGCCACACGTTACAATGCTGAACACAGGCCGAGCCTCACATTACAATGCTGAACACAGGCAGAGCCCCAGATCTGAGTGCTGGACGGAGGCTGAGCGACAGATCAGAGTGCTGGACAGGGGCCGAGCCTTACGTTACAATGCTGAACACAGGCAAAGCCCCTGATCACAGTGCTGGATGGAGGCCGAGCCACACGTTACAATGCTGAACACGGGCCGAGCCTCACATTACAATGCTGAACACAGGCAGAGCCCCAGATCTGAGTGCTGGACGGAGGCTGAGCGACAGATCAGAGTGCTGGACAGGGGCCGAGCCTTACGTTACAATGCTGAACACAGGCAAAGCCCCTGATCACAGTGCTGGACAGAGGCCGAGCCACACGTTACAATGCTGAACACAGGCCGAGCCTCACATTAGAATGCTGAACACAGGCAAAGCCCCTGATCAGAGTGCTGGACGGATGCCGAGCCACACATTACAATGCTGAACACAGGCAAAGCCCCTGATCAGAGTGCTGGACAGGGGCGAGCCTCACGTTACAATGCTGAACACAGGCAAAGCCCCTGATCAGAGAGCTGGACAGAGGCCGGGCCACAAATTAGAATGCTGAACACAGGCAGAGCCCCAGAGCAGAGTGCTGGACGGAGGCTGAGCCTTACATTACAATGCTGAATGGAGGCGAAGGCCCAGATCAGAGTCCTGGATGGAGGCTGAGCCACACATTACAATGCTGAACACAGACAAAGCCCTGATCAGAGTGCTGGACGGAGGCCGAGCCACACATTACAATGCTGAGCACAGACAGAGCCCCAGAGCACAGTGCTGGACGGAGGCTGAGCCACACATTGCAATGCTGAATGGAGGTGGAGCCCCAGATAAGAGTGCTGGATGGAGGCTAAGCCACACATTACAATGCTGAATGGAGGCAGAGCCCCAGATAAGAGTACTGGATGGAGGCCAAGCCACACATTACAATGCTGAACGGAGGCGGAGCCCGAGATGGACAGAGGCCGAGCCTCATGTTACAATGCTGAACACAGGCAGAGCCCCAGATCAGGTTGCTGGACAGAGGCCGAGCCACACATTACAATGCTGAACACAGGCAGAACCCCAGATCACAGCGCAGAACGAAGGCCAAGCCTTGCATTACAATGCTGCACACAGGCAGAGCCCCAGATCAGAGTGCTGGATGGAGGCCGAGCGTCATGTTACAATGCTGAACACAGGCAGAACCCCAGATCAGAGTGCTGGGCGGAGACCAAGCCACACATTACAATGCTGAACACAGGCAGAGCCCCAGATCTAAGTGCTGGACGGAGGCTGAGCGACAGATCAGAGTGCTGGACAGGGGCTGAGCCTTACGTTACAATGCTGAACACAGGCAAAGCCCCTGATCACAGTGCTGGACGGAGGCTGAGCCACACGTTACAATGCTGAACACAGGCCGAGCCTCACATTACAATGCTGAACACAGGCAGAGCCCCAGATCTGAGTGCTGGACGGAGGCTGAGCGACAGATCAGAGTGCTGGACAGGGGCCGAGCCTTACGTTACAATGCTGAACACAGGCAAAGCCCCTGATCACAGTGCTGGATGGAGGCCGAGCCACACGTTACAATGCTGAACACGGGCCGAGCCTCACATTACAATGCTGAACACAGGCAGAGCCCCAGATCTGAGTGCTGGACGGAGGCTGAGCGACAGATCAGAGTGCTGGACAGGGGCCGAGCCTTACGTTACAATGCTGAACACAGGCAAAGCCCCTGATCACAGTGCTGGACAGAGGCCGAGCCACACGTTACAATGCTGAACACAGGCCGAGCCTCACATTAGAATGCTGAACACAGGCAAAGCCCCTGATCAGAGTGCTGGACGGATGCCGAGCCACACATTACAATGCTGAACACAGGCAAAGCCCCTGATCAGAGTGCTGGACAGGGGCGAGCCTCACGTTACAATGCTGAACACAGGCAAAGCCCCTGATCAGAGAGCTGGACAGAGGCCGGGCCACAAATTAGAATGCTGAACACAGGCAGAGCCCCAGAGCAGAGTGCTGGACGGAGGCTGAGCCTTACATTACAATGCTGAATGGAGGCGAAGGCCCAGATCAGAGTCCTGGATGGAGGCTGAGCCACACATTACAATGCTGAACACAGACAAAGCCCTGATCAGAGTGCTGGACGGAGGCCGAGCCACACATTACAATGCTGAGCACAGACAGAGCCCCAGAGCACAGTGCTGGACGGAGGCTGAGCCACACATTGCAATGCTGAATGGAGGTGGAGCCCCAGATAAGAGTGCTGGATGGAGGCTAAGCCACACATTACAATGCTGAATGGAGGCAGAGCCCCAGATAAGAGTACTGGATGGAGGCCAAGCCACACATTACAATGCTGAACGGAGGCGGAGCCCGAGATGGACAGAGGCCGAGCCTCATGTTACAATGCTGAACACAGGCAGAGCCCCAGATCAGGTTGCTGGACAGAGGCCGAGCCACACATTACAATGCTGAACACAGGCAGAACCCCAGATCACAGCGCAGAACGAAGGCCAAGCCTTGCATTACAATGCTGCACACAGGCAGAGCCCCAGATCAGAGTGCTGGATGGAGGCCGAGCGTCATGTTACAATGCTGAACACAGGCAGAACCCCAGATCAGAGTGCTGGGCGGAGACCAAGCCACACATTACAATGCTGAACACAGGCAGAGCCCCAGATCTAAGTGCTGGACGGAGGCTGAGCGACAGATCAGAGTGCTGGACAGGGGCTGAGCCTTACGTTACAATGCTGAACACAGGCAAAGCCCCTGATCACAGTGCTGGACGGAGGCTGAGCCACACGTTACAATGCTGAACACAGGCCGAGCCTCACATTACAATGCTGAACACAGGCAGAGCCCCAGATCTGAGTGCTGGACGGAGGCTGAGCGACAGATCAGAGTGCTGGACAGGGGCCGAGCCTTACGTTACAATGCTGAACACAGGCAAAGCCCCTGATCACAGTGCTGGATGGAGGCCGAGCCACACGTTACAATGCTGAACACGGGCCGAGCCTCACATTACAATGCTGAACACAGGCAGAGCCCCAGATCTGAGTGCTGGACGGAGGCTGAGCGACAGATCAGAGTGCTGGACAGGGGCCGAGCCTTACGTTACAATGCTGAACACAGGCAAAGCCCCTGATCACAGTGCTGGACAGAGGCCGAGCCACACGTTACAATGCTGAACACAGGCCGAGCCTCACATTAGAATGCTGAACACAGGCAAAGCCCCTGATCAGAGTGCTGGACGGATGCCGAGCCACACATTACAATGCTGAACACAGGCAAAGCCCCTGATCAGAGTGCTGGACAGGGGCGAGCCTCACGTTACAATGCTGAACACAGGCAAAGCCCCTGATCAGAGAGCTGGACAGAGGCCGGGCCACAAATTAGAATGCTGAACACAGGCAGAGCCCCAGAGCAGAGTGCTGGACGGAGGCTGAGCCTTACATTACAATGCTGAATGGAGGCGAAGGCCCAGATCAGAGTCCTGGATGGAGGCTGAGCCACACATTACAATGCTGAACACAGACAAAGCCCTGATCAGAGTGCTGGACGGAGGCCGAGCCACACATTACAATTCTGAACACAGGCAGAGCCCCAGATCAGAGTGTTGGACAGAGGCTGAGCCACACATTGCAATGCTGAATGGAGGTGGAGCCCCAGATAAGAGTGCTGGATGGAGGCTAAGCCACACATTACAATGCTGAACACAGACAAAGCCCTGATCAGAGTGCTGGACGGAGGCCGAGCCACACATTACAATGCTGAGCACAGACAGAGCCCCAGAGCACAGTGCTGGACGGAGGCTGAGCCACACATTGCAATGCTGAATGGAGGTGGAGCCCCAGATAAGAGTGCTGGATGGAGGCTAAGCCACACATTACAATGCTGAATGGAGGCAGAGCCCCAGATAAGAGTGCTGGATGGAGGCCAAGCCACACATTACAATGCTTAACAGAGGCGGAGCCCGAGATGGACAGAGGCCGAGCCTCATGTTACAATGCTGAACACAGGCAGAGCCCCAGATCAGGTTGCTGGACAGAGGCCGAGCCACACATTACAATGCTGAACACAGGCAGAGCCCCAGATCAGAGTGCTGGACGGAGGCTGAGCCTCATGTTACAATGCTGAACACAGGCAGAACCCCAGATCAGAGTGCTGGGCGGAGGCCAAGCCACACATTACAATGCTGACAACAGGCAGAGCCCCAGATCTGAGTGCTGGACGGAGGCTGAGCCACACGTTACAATGCTGAACAGAGGCAGAGCCCCAGATCAGGGTGCTAGACGGAGGCTGAGTGACAGATCAGAGTGCTGGACAGGGGCAGAGCCTTACGTTACAATGCTGAACACAGGCAAAACCTGAGCACAGTGCTGGACAGAGGCCGAGCCACACATTACAATGCTGAATGGAGGCGGAGCCCCTGATCAGAGTGCTGGATGGAGGCTAGCCACACATTACAATGCTGAACACAGGCAAAGCCCCAGATCAGAGTGCTGGACGGAGGCCAAACCACACATTACAATGCTGAACACAGGTAGAGCCCCAGAGCACAGTGCTGGACGGAGGCTGAGCCACACATTACAATGCTGAACGGAGGCCGAGCCCCAGATTGGAGCGCAGGACGGAGGCTGAGCCACAGATCAGAGTGTTGGAAGGAGGCCGAACCACACATTACTATGCTGAACACAGGTAGAGCCCCAGAGCACAGTGCTGGACGGAGGCTGAGCCACACACTGCAATGCTGAACACAGGCAGAGCCCAAGATCAGAGTGCTGGACAGGGGCCGAGCCACACATTACAATGCTGAATGGAGGCGGAGCCCCTGATCAGAGTGCTGGATGGAGGCTAGCCACACATTACAATGCTGAATGGAGGTGGAGCCCCAGATCAGAGTGCTGGATGGAGGCCAAGCCACACATTACAATGCTGAACGGAGGCGGAGCCCGAGATGGACAGAGGCCGAGCCTCATGTTACAATGCTGAACACAGGCAGAACCCCAGATCACAGCGCGGAACGAAGGCCGAGCCTCACATTACAATGCTGAACACAGGCAGAGCCCCAGATCAGAGTGCTGGACAGAGGCCAAGCCACACATTACAATGCTGAACACAGGCAGAACCCCAGATCACAGCGTGGAACGAAGGCCGAGCCTCACACTACAATGCTGAACACAGGCAGAGCCCCAGATCAGAGTGCTGGACGGAGGCCGAGCCTCATGTTACAATGCTGAACACAGGCAGAACGCCAGATCAGAGTGCTGGGCGGAGACCAAGCCACACATTACAATGCTGAACACAGGCAGAGCCCCAGATCAGAGTGCTGGACGGAGGCCGAGCCACACATTACAATGCTGAACGGAAGCCGAGCCCCAGATCGGAGCGCAGGATGGAGGCTGAGCCACAGATCAGAGTGCTGGAAGGAGGCCGAGCCACAGATCAGAGTGCTGGACGGAGGCCGAGTCACACATTACAATCCTGAACAGAGGTGGAGGCTCAGATCAGAGTGCTAGACAGAGGCCGAGCCTCACGTTACAATGCTGAACACAGGCAGAGCTCCAGATCAGAGCGCAGGATGGAGGCCGAGTTAAGTGCTTTACTGACTGACATCTTCTGTGGCTTCCAGTCTGGAATCTGATTGGATGATGTAGAAATCACAGTTGTCCTTTTTCTCGTATTTTCGCTCAGCGCAGATGTAGTGACGTTCTGTAGTGTTTAGTTGCTGGTTAGTGGCAGATTGTATGCAGTTAGTGCAGTTAAAGATCTGCAGAAACAGCGTATGCCATACACTCCATGCAAGCCAGGGGGCAGCATGCAGGGGTTCCGCTTACCTTATAGTGGGGAGCACTTTCAGCGGGGGTGGAGTTGGCTCTGGACAGGTCTAGGGTGTAAGATATGAGCTGACTCTGTCCATCATCACGCCTGGAATCGAAGAGGAGAGGGAAGAAAAGAAATGTGAGACCACCTGATGGAGCGGGCGCCCCTCCGCCGCGGAGCGGAACATGTATGTCATTCTATGTGATTGCAGCAGATCTACAGGCCAGGGGCTGTGCAAAGTCAGGGGGCAGCTCCCCAATAATGGGACCACTCCCCCAGATTGTAGTAGCTCCTTTTATTCACATTGCAACAGTATAACGATGAGCGGGCGCTGCACATGAAGGGTTAACCCTGGGATTGCGGAACGCGGTGCGGCTCCAGGATGCGGACATCCTGCTCGCGCTCGTAAAATGTGCCTGGCAGGAAGTGTTACCTGAGATTATTGTTACAGGCTCCATACCTCAACCTCAAGCCACCTGTCCACATCACAGCTCTAAAAGTATGTGCCCCCTGATGACACAATACAACATCCCTGCACTCCATGCTGCATGCGGGGGTCCCACTACAGACCCCCAGCGCGACAACTAGGGAAAGCCTAAGGTATCGGATAAGGGAGACCTGTCTACAGGTGAGAAGACGAGGACATCGGCTGCACTAGTGAACAGCAGGGACCGCTGCAAAGCTCCGCCCACCACAGGCAAGCGAACGCACAGATGCATCATTAGATGTTTACGGACTGTGCAGTCGGCAACTAAGAAAACTACAGGAGGCTCCAACATGCGCATCACTGATGGGGCGGCATGTGCTCTGTAGTGAGACGGGCTGCATACGCCCTGCACGCTCTCTGGTGATGCAGGATGCATATGCTAAGCACGCTGTCTCTCGTGATGCAGGATGCATACGCCCTGCACGCTCTCTCTCGTGATGCAGGATGCATACGCCCTGCACGCTCTCTCTCGTGATGCAGGATGCACACGCTATGCACACTCTCTCTCGTGATGCAGGATGCATACGCCCTGCACGCTCTCTCTCTCGTGATGCAGGATGCATACGCCCTGCACGCTCTCTCTCGTGATGCAGGATGCATACGCCCTGCACGCTCTTTCGTGATGCAGGATGCATACGCTATGCATGCTCTCTCGTGATGCAGGATGCATACGCTATGCATGCTCTCTCGTGATGCAGGATGCATACGCTAAGCACGCTCTCTCTCGTGATGCAGGATGCATACGCTAAGCACGTTCTCTCTCGTGATGCAGGATGCATACGCTAAGCATGCTCTCTCATGATGCAGGATGCATACGCTATGCATGCTCTCTCATGATGCAGGATGCATACGCTATGCACGCTCTCTGTCGTGATGCAGGATGCATACGCTATGCACGCTCTCTGTCGTGATGCAGGATGCATATGCTAAGCACGCTCTCTCTCGTGATGCAGGATGCATACGCTAAGCACGCTCTCTCTCGTGATGCAGGATGGATACGCTATGCACGCTATCTCTCATGATGCAGGATGCATACGCTATGCACGCTCTCTCATGATGCAGGATGCATACGCTATGCACGCTCTCTCATGATGCAGGATGCATACGCTATGCACGCTCTCTCTCGTGATGCAGGATGCATACGCTATGCACGCTCTCTCTCGTGATGCAGGATGCATACGCTATGCACGCTCTCTCTCGTGATGCAGGATGCATACGCTAAGCATGCTCTCTCTCTCGTGATGCAGGATGCATATGCTAAGCACGCTCTCTCTCGTGATGCAGGATACATACTCTAAGCATGCTCTCTCGTGATGCAGGATGCATACGCTATGTACACTCTCTTTCGTGATGCAGGATGCATATGCTAAGCACGCTCTCTCTCCTGATGCAGGATGCATACGCAATGCACGCTCTCGTGATGCAGGATGCATACTCTAAGCATGCTCTCTCGTGATGCAGGATGCATATGCTAAGCACGATCTCTCTCGTGATGCAGGATACATACTCTAAGCATGCTCTCTCGTGATGCAGGATGCATACGCTATGCACACTCTCTTTCGTGATGCAGGATGCATACGCTAAGCATGCTCTCTCTCGTGATGCAGGATGCATACGCAATGCACGCTCTCTGTCGTGATGCAGGATGCATATGCTAAGCACGCTCTCTCTCGTGATGCAGGATACATACTCTAAGCATGCTCTCTCGTGATGCAGGATGCATACGCTATGCACACTCTCTTTCGTGATGCAGGATGCATATGCTAAGCACGCTCTCTCTCGTGATGCAGGATGCATACGCAATGCACGCTCTCGTGATGCAGGATGCATACTCTAAGCATGCTCTCTCTCGTGATGCAGGATGCATACGCTATGCACGCTCTCTCTCGTGATGCAGGATGCATACGCTAAGCATGCTCTCTCTCTCGTGATGCAGGATGCATATGCTAAGCACGCTCTCTCTCGTGATGCAGGATACATACTCTAAGCATGCTCTCTCGTGATGCAGGATGCATACGCTATGCACACTCTCTTTCGTGATGCAGGATGCATATGCTAAGCACGCTCTCTCTCGTGATGCAGGATGCATACGCAATGCACGCTCTCGTGAAGCAGGATGCATACTCTAAGCATGCTCTCTCTCGTGATGCAGGATGCATACGCTATGCATGCTCTCTTTTGTGATGCAGGATGCATACAGAATGCATAGGCTATGCATGCTCTCTTATTATACAGGATACATTCGCTAAGCACGCTCTCTCATGATGCAGGATGCATACGCTATGCACGCTCTCTTATTATACAGGATACATTCGCTAAGCACGCTCTCTCATGATGCAGGATGCATACGCTATGCACGTTCTCTTATTATACAGGATACATTCGCTAAGCACGCTCTCTCATGATGCAGGATGCATACGCTATGCACGCTCTCTCTCTCTCATGATGCAGGATGCATATGCTATGCATGCTCTCTCTCGTGATGCATACGCTATGCACACTCTCTTTCGTGATGCAGGATGCATGCGCTATGCACGCTCTCTCTCATGATGCAGGATGCATATGCTATGCATGCTCTCTCTCGTGATGCAGGATGCATACGCTATGCACGCTCTCTTTCGTGATGCAGGATGCATGCGCTATGCGCGCTCTCTCTCGTGTGATACAGGATCCATATGCCCTGCATATGTGCTCTCTCTGTCCCGTGATGCAGGCTGCATGCGCTGCGTGTTTCCTCTCTCTTAGGCTCCATTCACACGGGGCAGTTTGGTTGCAATAAAACTGCACCAGAAAGTGCATTGGTGAAATCATGTGTGTTTTTATGTTTGCAGTAAAATGTGGCAAAAACGCACGCAGTTTTGCAAATGCACTTTTTTGTGTGTTTTTTTATTGCAACTGAACTGCCCCGTGTGAATGGAGCCTTATATGCTGGATGCATATGCCCTGTGCACGCTCCCTTCCACTCGTGATGCAGGATGCATATGCCCTGTGCACGCTCCCTTCCTCTCATGATGCAGGATGTATATGCCCTGTGCATGCTCCCTTCCTCTCGTGATGCAGGATGTATATGCCCTGTGCATGCTCCCTTCCTCTCGTGATGCAGGATGTATATGCCCTGTGCACGCTCCCTTCCTCTCATGATGCAGGATGTATATGCCCTGTGCACGCTCCCTTCCTCTCATGATGCAGGATGTATATGCCCTGTGCATGCTCCCTTCCTCTCGTGATGCAGGATGTATATGCCCTGTGCACGCTCCCTTCCTCTCATGATGCAGGATGCATATGCCCTGTGCACGCTCCCTTCCTCTCATGATGCAGGATGTATATGCCCTGTGCACGCTCCCTTCCTCTCATGATGCAGGATGTATATGCCCTGTGCATGCTCCCTTCCTCTCGTGATGCAGGATGTATATGCCCTGTGCACGCTCCCTTCCTCTCATGATGCAGGATGTATATGCCCTGTGCATGCTCCCTTCCTCTCGTGATGCAGGATGTACAGTTAGGGCCAGAAATATTTGGACAGTGACACAAGTTTTGTTATTTTAGCTGTTTACAAAAACATGTTCAGAAATACAATTATATATATAATATGGGCTGAAAGTGCACACTCCCAGCTGCAATATGAGAGTTTCCACATCCAAATCGGAGAAAGGGTTTAGGAATCATAGCTCTGTAATGCATAGCCTCCTCTTTTTCAAGGGACCAAAAGTAATTGGACAATGGACTCTAAGGGCTGCAATTAACTCAGAAGGCGTCTCCCTCGTTAACCTGTAATCAATTAAGTAGTTAAAAGGTCTGGGGTTGATTCCAGGTGTGTGGTTTTGGATTTGGAAGCTGTTGCTGTGACCAGACAACATGCGGTCAAAGGAACTCTCAATTGAGGTGAAGCAGAACATCCTGAGGCTGAAAAAAAAGAAAAAAATCCATCAGAGAGATAGCAGACATGCTTGGAGTAGCAAAATCAACAGTCGGGTACATTCTGAGAAAAAAGGAATTCACTGGTGAGCTTGGGAACTCAAAAAGGCCTGGGCGTCCACGGAAGACAACGGTGGTGGATGATCGCCGCATACTTTCTTTGGTGAAGAAGAACCCGTTCACAACATCAACTGAAGTCCAGAACACTCTCAGGGAAGTAGGTGTATCTGTCTCTAAGTCAACAGTAAAGAGAAGACTCCATGAAAGTAAATACAAAGGGTTCACATCTAGATGCAAACCATTCATCAATTCCAAAAATAGACAGGCCAGAGTTAAATTTGCCGAAAAACACCTCAAGAAGCCAGCCCAGTTCTGGAAAAGTATTCTATGGACAGATGAGACAAAGATCAACCTGTACCAGAATGATGGGAAGAAAAAAGGTGGAGAAGAAAGGGAACGGCACATGATCCAAGGCACACCACATCCTCTGTAAAACATGGTGGAGGCAACGTGATGGCATGGGCATGCATGGCTTTCAATAGCACTGGGTCACTTGTGTTTATTGATGACATAACAGCAGACAAGAGTAGCCGGATGAATTCTGAAGTGTACCGGGATATACTTTCAGCCCAGATTCAGCCAAATGCTGCAAAGTTGATCGGACGGCGCTTCACAGTACAGATGGACAATGACCCCAAGCATACAGCCAAAGCTACCCAGGAGTTCATGAGTGCAAAAAAGTGGAACATTCTGCAATGGCCAAGTCAATCACCAGATCTTAACCCAATTGAGCATGCATTTCACTTGCTCAAATCCAGACTTCAGACGGAAAGACCCACAAACAAGCAAGACCTGAAGGCTGCGGCTGTAAAGGCCTGGCAAAGCATTAAGAAGGAGGAAACCCAGCGTTTGGTGATGTCCATGGGTTCCAGACTTAAGGCAGTGATTGCCTCCAAAGGATTCGCAACAAAATATTGAAAAAAAAATATTTTGTTTGGGTTATGTTTATTTGTCCAATTACTTTTGAGCTCCTAAAATGTGGAGTGTTTGTAAAGAAATGTGTACAATTCCTACATTTTCTATCAGATATTTTTGTTCAACCCTTTAAATTAAACGTTACAATCTGCACTTGAATTCTGTTGTAGAGGCTTCATTTCAAATCCAATGCGGTGGCATGCAGAGCCCAACTCACGAAAATTGTGTTACTGTCCAAATATTTCTGGCCCTAACTGTATATGCCCTGTGCACGCTCCCTTCCTCTCGTGATGCAGGATGTATATACCCTGTGCATGCTCCCTTCCTCTCATGATGCAGGATGCATACGCTATGCACGCTCTCTCTCGTGATGCAGGATGCATATGCCCTGTGCACGCTCCCTTCCTCTCGTGATGCAGGATGTATATGCCCTGTGCACGCTCCCTTCCTCTCATGATGCAGGATGTATATGCCCTGTGCACGCTCCCTTCCTCTCGTGATGCAGGATGTATATGCCCTGTGCACGCTCCCTTCCTCTCGTGATGCAGGATGTATATGCCCTGTGCACGCTCCCTTCCTCTCATGATGCAGGATGCATACGCTATGCACGCTCTCTCTCGTGATGCAGGATGTATATGCCCTGTGCACGCTCCCTTCCTCTCGTGATGCAGGATGTATATGCCCTGTGCACGCTCCCTTCCTCTCATGATGCAGGATGCATACGCTATGCACGCTCTCTCTCGTGATGCAGGATGTATATGCCCTGTGCACGCTCCCTTCCTCTCATGATGCAGGATGCATACGCTATGCACGCTCTCTCTCGTGATGCAGGATGCATATGCCCTGTGCACGCTCCCTTCCTCTCGTGATGCAGGATGTATATGCCCTGTGCACGCTCCCTTCCTCTCATGATGCAATCGGCATGTCTCCCACTGATGGAAGCGTCCCCCCCGCTCTCTTGCGCTGTGTGTGTCCTGCATTCTCTCTCCTGCAGCGGAGGTTGCATGCACTCTGTACTCACTCGCATGTTGCAGCCTCTCTGCACACGTGTAGCTGGAGGCCTCCGTCGTTTAGCTGCTGCTTTGTGTATTTACCTTTTCCCGGATATTCCCTATGTAAATAAACCGCCACATGCAAAGTACAATTCAGCGCACGAGGCTGTAAGGCGCCCGCACACACAGGAGCAAAGCAGGACGAACCTAAAAGTTTTGGGGGGGATTGGCCAAGTATTTAATATCTATGAGGGTCAGCTAATTCTCCCCATCAGATGATGTCAGCAGAAGATATAACTGGACATGTTGGATTTCAATGCTTGATCCTTTGTTCTAACAGAAGATAAGTTGGCATCAGGGGTGTCTGGCAGCAGCTTATTAACCTCTGTCCACCGAGAACACAGGAACGCCTGCAAATCGGATGTGTATAACGTAGGAGATCCCACTACAGAAACAATCAGATGCCCCCAGGCGTAGAGCTGACAACGGGGTCTGGTGGGGGGGGGGGGATGTCACCAGGTGTAGAGCCGAAAACGGCGTCTGGTGGGGGGATGTCACCAGGCGTAGAGCCGACAACAGGGTCTGGTTAGGAGATGTCACCAGGCGTAGAGCCGACAACAGGGTCTGGTGGTGGGATGTCACCAGGTGTAGAGCTGACAACGGGGTCTGGTTAGGGGATGTCACCAAGTGTAGAGCTGACAACGGGGTCTGGGGGGGGGGATGTCACCAGGTGTAAAGCTGACAACGGGGTCTGGCGGGGGGATGTCACCAGGTGTAAAGCTGACAACGGGGTCTGGTTAGGGGATGTCACCAAGTGTAGAGCTGACAACGGGGTCTGGGGGGGGATGTCACCAGGTGTAAAGCTGACAACGGGGTCTGGCGGGGGGATGTCACCAGGTGTAAAGCTGACAACGGGGTCTGGCGGGGGGATGTCACCAGGTGTAGAGCTGACAACGGGATCTGGCGGGGGGATGTCACCAGGTGTAGAGCTGACAACGGGGTCTGGCGGTGGGATGTCACCAGGTGTAGGGCTGACAACGGGGTCTGGTGGTGGGATGTCACCAGGTGTAGGGCTGACAACGGGGTCTGGCGGTGGGATGTCACCAGGTGTAGAGCTAACAACGGGGTCTGGCGGTGGGATGTCACCACGTGTAGAGCTGACAACGGGGTCTGGCGGGGGAATGCCCACAGATGTAGAGCTGACAACGGGGTCTGGTGGGGTCATGTCACCAGGTGTAAAGCTGACAACGGGATCTGGCGGGGGGATGTCACCAGGTGTAGAGCTGACAAAGGGCTCTGGTGGTGGGATGTCACCAGGTGTAGAGCTGACAAAGGGCTCTGGTGGTGGGATGTCATCAGGTGTAGAGCTGACAACGGGGTCTGGTGGTGGGATGTCACCAGGTGTAGAGCTGACAACGGGGTCTGGTGGTGGGATGTCGCCAGCTGTAGAGCCGACAACGGGGTCTGGTGGTGGGATGTCACCAGGTGTAGAGCTGACAAAGGGCTCTGGTGGTGGGATGTCGCCAGCTGTAGAGCTGACAACAGGGTAGGACTAGGTCCATTGGTTATAATGAAGTCCACACCCAACTCCTATGGGTATAGAGACATTCCGGACAATGTGGCATCAACTACCCCGTGGCAATACTCTGGTACAGCTCCGTGTCTCCACCAACATGTCATGGGGCACGCAGTGTGTGATTGTTCTCAGCAAGAGATAAAGTGATCCTGTAGATATGAGACCTTTTAATGGCTAACATAAAGAGATGATGGTACAGAGAGCTTTGAAATCTACTTAGGGTTCTTCCTCAGGCACAATAGAATAGATCTGAAGAAGCATATATATATATAGAACAGGGCACAGACATTGTTTAGTAAAATTATATTTAAAACAATTAACTTTTAGGGCCTGCGGTGACAAGACCCTTCATCTAATCACAACTCATCATTACAGATCAGAGATGGAACTGCAGGACGGGTTTTACAGCAAAACAACAACTTCTTCTGGGGGCCGGGGGATTATGCAAAAGGATTCATTGGCGTAACTATAGGGGAAGCGGTGGCACCCGGGCCCAGGACCCTTAGGGGGCCATAAGGCCTCTCCTCTCCATATAGGGAGCCCGGTACTATGACTAAAGCATTATAGATGGGGGCCCCGCTACAGGTTTTGCATTGGGTCCAGGAGCTTCAAGTTACGCCTCTGCGTTAAGGGGTTAAGAGAAGTTGGGGGCCCCAAGATAAACTTTTGTACATGGGCCCATGAGCCTTTAGCTACGCCCCTGAAAAGGGTGTATATAATATATATATTTTATTTCTTCGGATCTATCATATTAAGTCTGAGAAAGGACCCTAAGTAGGCTGGAAAGCTCGCTGTAACATCTCTTTTTTTAGGCCATCAAAAGATCTCATATCTACAGGATTACTTGGTTTCTGTGATCCCTGCTGGGATCAATCACATTTTGCTCTGCTGGCGACACCGGACCAAACCTCTTTCTTTACGCGGCACGCAGTGTTTGAGGAGCAGAATGTCTGCAGACTTCATTGGCCGGTCCGAAATCTTAATCCCATCCAGCATCTTTGGGACAAACTAGAAGGCTATATCCATGCATGCATCACTCAAGGAATGGAGGCAAATCCCTCCACACATCTATGGGGAAATCTCATTGGCAATCGCCCAACAAGAATTGGGCACCAGCTGTTCCTGCCTGACCCAATATGGGCATCGGTCATCCACCGGCCCCAAGCAAGGTCTCGAATAATCATATGGTTCTAGAACAGCTACCCACCTGGCCTCAGGTAAGAGGTCATAACTTCTAGCTCCTGGGCATCACTGCAAAATCTATACCAGCTCCCATACCTACCATGTGCCATTTATAATATGGGTGTCTTATGGGAAGAGGCATCTTTGGGTACCCCAAGTGCAAATACCTCTGCACGCCCTAGAGCTATGCCTCGAATGGGTGGGTACCCACATGTCAGACAGCAGCGTCTATAGGTTCTGTCTGCCTCATATCGTCCTTCACACTGCAGACCGTTACACTGTGTTAGTATTCCAGTCTCGCTGCTAACGAACATCAGTTAATGAGCAGATTGCAGCTGGTGCGTCGCTGGGAGGGGTGATGGGAGCAGGTACTGCGGGATAAAGCGATGAGAGTGATCTAGTTACACATGCCAGAGTGGGGTCAGCAGTCGGTATTAGTGTATCTTTTCTGGTGGCGTCAAGATACACTAATACCAGCAGTCTATTAAATAATAACCCCCCCCCCCCCATAGGACATAAGGTTATTACAGGCTCTGCGGCGGCTTTAGTTCTGTCTCACGGGATTCATGTCTATATAGTGCCACCTAGTGCAAGTGCTGCAACAGTGCAGGAAACCGCGTATATCACGTGGAGCCAAGACTACAGGACATGCGAGGTCAGGTACAGAGAAACAATAGACATGACAGTGGGTGACTATCCCCTACATCAGTGGTAAAACTACAACTCCCAGCATGCCCTGACATGTCAGAGATTGCTGTACTGCGCAAAATATTGCTACCAACTCATCAGAACAATTCCGGTACATAACGAGTGAACCCCAACATGGCGTTGGTGATACGGGATTCCTGACGCCCCTCATACGTCTCCATTACTGGAGCGTCACCCCGCTAGATAATTCACCGATCACTAAGAAGAACTTACTGCGGCCTCGTAGACGGATTATGGAAGGCGCTGTCATTTTCCGCGGTGATCGCATATACGATACATAGGATGATATCCGCGGTCATACTCCACCCTGCAGGAAACGCTAAAACCTGAGCAGGGCGCTTTAGGGTTTGTTCTCACGGTGGATTTAATGGGCGGGGGGAAAAAAACGCCTTAATATCCGCCTAAATAAACGCCACGAGCATTCTAGGTTTTCAGGCGCGGTTTTTGAATCGGATGAATTATTTTGAAGTCCCATTAATTTCTATAGCAAGAACCGACACGGAAAACGAAAGGAGGAGAGGTGCCATCCCCACCCCCTCCCCCGAGATGCAGGTTTTAAAAATGTGTAGGAAAAAAAAACAAAAAAAAACGCTCTGTTAAGACAGGGACGCGGCTTCCCAAACCAAGGGACACATATCATAAGCATGAAATATGCGCCAAAATACCCTTAGGGCTTATTCACACGGGCGTGTTCAGTTTCAGTCCATCAAATACGCAGCATTTTCACAGACCAAAACAGCGTATTGCGTTTTTTTGTGCGAGTATTAATTACGTTTTTCATATGCGCAAAAAAAAATTAAAAAAAACGCAAGAAGGACCCTTTGATTTCTTGTGTCAATACGCAGTGCATAATATAGATTTACGCAATTCCATTGACTTTAATGGGCACTTTCGATCCGTAATAGAGACCAACAGAGGGCATGCTGGGATTTTTTTAAAGCACGGAAATACAAGAGTGAGAAACGCACATCTGCCCCAATGCAAGTCAACGGGGTTTCAGGTCTCTGGCGTACGCACGTAAAAAATACATGCGCAAATACGTCCGTGTGAATGAGCCCTTACACATGCAACATGTACAGCGATGAGTCAACCAGTGCTGGGGGTCTCCCGGATATGGGGGTCTACCACTACAGGTGATTACATTGTGTAACGGGCACTGACCTCGCGCCCGTCCGCCCGCCGCTGTCGCCGAAGACTAGGTTTCCTACCTGTTTTGTTTTGCTAAAGTCTTGGCGTCCCTGAGGAGCAGGGCGAAGAGTGTGGGCACCAGGGAACAGCCAAGAGAGGCATCACTGCATGGAAGTCATGCCAACAAGCTCAGCAATGCCAACCAGAAGCTTAGAGGTGCACTTACTTATCGGGGGTGCAGATAGATCTATCACAGCCTTGTGCTTTGCTGCGCTACTCACCAGGGCCCGGTCCAGCCACCCTCTATAATGCTTGCAGCCTCTGCAGCACATCGCAGCCTGTGACCCCCCTGTATTATATTCTGCACCTTAGTGACGGCCAATATACCTTTTACTGACCTCACTAATGGGCTTTAAACCTGCACATACATATTGTTCAGGTGGTGGCTTGGCTGAATGCTCACAGCCCGGCTCCTGCTCTAACTGCCAGGAACAGAGAAACCTCAGATCCTACAGTTTAACCCCTTACATGCCACAATCCATAACATCTGCAGCAGGTGACAAGTGAAGGGGGCTCCTCGTGTCACCTATCGGCACCCCTCAATGCAATCACAAGTTACCAATGGGTTCCCATAGCCCGACAAAGGCCACCATGCCTGCAATATAATTCAGCCTATCTAATGCAGTGTACTGTCCTAGCAATCAAATGATCACATCTTCAAGTCCCCTTTAAGGACTAAAAAAAAAATCATGCAAAACAAGGTAAAGTAAAATTTTTTTAAAAATCAATTTTTTTTTAAAGTACGAATTTTCCCCACAAAAACCTTATTTCAATGGATAAAATAACCCTCAGAATCTTCAAACAATGAAAATATTCAGTTATTTATCGCACAGGGTGAATGCTGTAAGAATTAGTTTTAAAAAGTAATGCCAGAATTTTTTTTTTCGTTTGCTTCCAACAAAATTCAATAAAAAGCAAAAAAGTCACCAAAAGTCACCCGAACTCCAACGTAACACCAGTAAAAACTACAACTCTTCCTGCGAAAAACAAGCCCCCGCAGAGCCCCACTGCCGGAAACATAAAAGTGTTACGGGTCTGAAGATTCAATTGTTTTTATAGAAAAACGTAAAAAAACAAAACAACTATCCATAAACTTGATATGGCAGTAATGGTGTAAAAACAACACCAAAAAACAATGGCGGGATTTCCATCACCGCTTAAAAAAATATATATATATCAACAGCTCTCCAACACATTATATGGACCCCAGAGTGCGGCCTTTAAAAAAATACAACTCATCCCACAAAAAACAAGCCCTCATACGGCCGTCGCCGGGTTCTGGCTACTGCAAAGCAAAAATGAAAAATCACTTCGTCCGTAAGTTCCAAGGTATAAGAAAAATGTCCAAAAAGCGCTTCACGGGAAGAAGAAAAAAATCCACTAGGTGGATATAATAATATGGCTTATTGCAACGCGTTTCAGCCCGCAAGCAGGGCCTTTCTCAAGCCTGCTCTCAAGCATTTCTCAAGATGCTTGAGAAAGGCCCTGCTTGGGGGCTGAAACGCGTTGCAATAAGCCATATTATTATATCCACCTAGTGGATTTTTCCTTCTTCCCGTGAGGCGCTTTTTGGACATTTTTTCTTATACCTTGGAACTTTTACAATTGGGTCCCCTATTATTAGGGGTCCCAAAGATCCGAGCAGCTCTCCGCCGAGGATTGGGTAGAAGGACGATCCACTCTACAGGCATTCCAGGATTTGGAGGTACTAGTGAGGCATCCCACTGATTGGGGTCCTCATTTAGTGCCGGGTAAGTCCAATAATTTGTGTCATTTACCACTGAACTTGATCTACCACTGAAGGAGCGCTACCCTGATCCCAGTACCATTGTTGACTTCGTCCGCAAGGCAAAAAATAGGCCAGTTGCTAAGGGGTTAATATTGGACCTTTGTTAGAGAAACAGTTGGGAAGCTCATGGACCCCAAAGCGCTTCGATCCTTCAGGTCCCTTGTTTGCCATCTGCTTTGTTTTGCTAAAGGAAGGCGAGGGGCAACCAGTGAGGGCAGAGGGGTGACTGGCGGGATCCATCAGCTCCTGAGATTGTGGCATTACCTTCTAAGTGGCGTTGACCTCATGGCAACGTTGACCCCTGGCTTCCAGGACACGGAGAGGATGGGCTCGGTGCAACGTGCCGCTCAGGATAATGCAGACACCGTGTTATTTCCAGAAGAAAAGAGTGATCCGCTCGTGCTTAACCCTCGCCTGCCCACAAATTAGCAATCAGACGCCGTCCCTGCGGGGAAGGTTAACAGCAGTGCAGCCGTTTGAAGAAAGATTCTTTTAAGTGCCCCCCCGCACTCATCACGAGACGCCGTGTTCCTCAAGTGATGAAAAGGACCAAGAAAAAAGGGAAGAAGATGAAAGAAGCGAGCGGAGACTGAGATTCCTCCAGTGAATACGGGAGACCCCACATCATAAGACGATACAGAGTCTATAGAGCCAAGACTTCCACTATGGAGCCATTTAGAACGCCGGCTCGTACACTGGTCATGTCTCATATTGTGTTGGCCCTTCTCTCTGACCCATCGAGGTCCGGACTCCATGAGACCTCTGAAGGGTCCGGTGTTATCTGGTGCCAAGTCATCAGCACATCCTGTAAGTTGCTCGGCGTGGCCTCCATCGATCCGACTGGTTTCTCTCGATCGGATTGAGAGATGGGGTACTTGGAGGACAAGTCATCACCTTCATCTGTGTCCCGGTACATTATCCTGCTGAGAGAGGGCGCTGCCATTAGGGAACCCCACTGCCACAAAGAGGGGGGACTTGTCTGTACAATGTTAGGGAGGTACGTGTCACCTGCACATAATGCCAGGACACAAGCACCCAACAGAATATTGCCCGTCATGCTGCCTCCGTCAGCTTGTCTTCTTCCCACAGGGCACACTGGTGGCACCTCTTGCCCACGTAAATGATGCACCCGGCTGTCCATGTGATTCATCAAACCTGGCTGCCATCTTCTGTTGCTTCATGCTCACGTGCCCGCTGTAGGCGCTTTCGGAGGTGGAAAGGGACACTCTGACCGGTCCTCCGCCCCATAGACAGCAAGCTGCGGCGTCCGGCGTGATCTGACAGCTTTCTATCATGACCGGCAAGGACTTTATCACTAATTTATACCACAGTCGCTCTTCTGTGGGATCGGCCCAGACGGGCGGCCTTTACTCCACGCACACATCAATGAGTTGTGGGGGCCATGACCGTTTGTCAGTTCACCACTTGTCCGTCCTTGGACTACTTTTGGTAAGTACTAACCACTACATACCAGGAAAACATCCCACAAGACCGGCGGCTCTGGAGATGCTCTGACCAGTTGGCTACACATTGCAGTTCGGTCCTTGTCACGGTCGCCCAGATCCGCACACTCCTCCAGTTTTCCTGCTTCCAACATAAACCTCAAGAACTGACTGACCACTTCCGCCTCCCCACCCTCCGACTAACGCCACTACACAGATAAGTAGTGTTATCCACTGCACCTTGTTTTAATGTTCTGGCTTCTGGCTATTTATCGTGTATAAGTAGCCATAGCAGCGGCTCATCTATCCTCTGTATGTGTCTCCTTGGTCACGCAGTCCTATGTAGAGCTTTACTGAGGACTGCTTGGCATTCTGCCCCTGGGAGTCGACTCCTTGTGTAAGAGGCAGAGACACAACATCCGTATAATGAGAATCTAATAGGATTCACCACAAGTATCAACCATGAATATTTCACAAGGTGCGAATCTGCTGAAGGGATTTACAGATGAAAGAGACTGAACATCTAGAAGACAGAAAGAAAAAAAATTGGGGCCAAACACCGGGAGACATGCCAGGTCCCCATCATTACAGAAGTCTATGATGGAGACGTCTACCATGCCCGGCCCCCATCATTAGAGCAGTCTATGATGGAGACGTCTACCATGCCCGGCCCCCATCATTAGAGCAGTCTATGATGGAGATGTCTACCATGCCCGGCCCCCATCATTAGAGCAGTCTATGATGGAGATGTCTACCATGCCCGGCCCCCATCATTAGAGCAGTCTATGATGGAGATGTCTACCATGCCCGGTCCCCATCATTAGAGCAGTCTATGATGGAGATGTCTACCATGCCCGGTCCCCATCATTAGAGCAGTCTATGATGGAGATGTCTACCATGCCCGGTCCCCATCATTAGAGCAGTCTATGATGGAGATGTCTACCATGCCCGGTCCCCATCATTAGAGCAGTCTATGATGGAGATGTCTACCATGCCCGGCCCCCATCATTAGAGCAGTCTATGATGGAGATGTCTACCATGCCCGGTCCCCATCATTAGAGCAGTCTATGATGGAGACGTCTACCATGCCCGGTCCCCATCATTAGAGAAGTCTATGATGGAGACGTCTACCATGCCCGGCCCCCATCATTAGAGAAGTCTATGATGGAGACGTCTACCATGCCCGGCCCCCATCATTAGAGCAGTCTATGATGGAGACGTCTACCATGCCCGGCCCCCATCATTAGAGCAGTCTATGATGGAGATGTCTACCATGCCCGGCCCCCATCATTAGAGAAGTCTATGATGGAGACGTCTACCATGCCCGGCCCCCATCATTAGAGAAGTCTATGATGGAGACGTCTACCATGCCCGGCCCCCATCATTAGAGCAGTCTATGATGGAGACGTCTACCATGCCCGGCCCCCATCATTAGAGAAGTCTACGATGGAGACGTCTACCATGCCCGGCCCCCATCATTAGAGAAGTCTATGATGGAGACGTCTACCATGCCCGGCCCCCATCATTAGAGCAGTCTACGATGGAGACGTCTACCATGCCCGGCCCCCATCATTAGAGCAGTCTATGATAGAGACGTCTACCATGCCCGGCCCCCATCATTAGAGCAATCTATGATGGAGACGTCTACCATGCCCGGCCTCCGTCATTAGAGCAATTATGATGGAGACGTCTACCATGCCCGGCCTCCGTCATTAGAGCAGTCTATGATGGAGACGTCTACCATGCTCGGCCCCCATCATTAGAGCAGTCTATGATGGAGACGTCTACCATGCCCGGCCCCCTTCATTACAGCAGTCTATGTTGGAGACGTCTACCATGCCCGGCCCACGTCATTAGAGCAGTCTACGATGGAGACGTCTACCATGCCCGACCCCCATCATTAGAGCAGTCTACGATGGAGACGTCTACCATGCCCGGCCCCCGACATTAGAGCAGTCTATGATGGAGACTTCTATAATGCCCAGCCCCCATCATTGGAGCAGTCTACGATGGAGACGTCTACCATGCCCGGCCCCCGACATTAGAGCAGTCTATGATGGAGACATCTACCATGCTTAGAATTAAGGCCAAAAAGTTCCACCTTGGAATCTTGTTTCTTGCAGTCTGAGGTCCTTTAGATGCTTTTTGGTAACTCCGGGCAGCTTTCATATGTTACTGAGGAGGCTTCTTTCTGGCCGCTCTGCCATAAAGCCCAGTTTGATGGAGGCTGCAGTGATGGTTGACCTTCTGGAAGTTTCTCCCACCTGTACACCGATGTTTGGAGCTCAGCCAGAGTGACCGTTGGGTTCTTGGTCACCTCTCTTACCAAGGTCCTTCTCCCCGAAGGGTCGGCGGCTCTAGGAAGAGTCCTGGATGTTGTTCTTCCATGAAAGAATCTTGGAGGCCGCTGGGCTCTTGGAAACTTTCAGGGCAGCAGAAATGTTTTTGCAGCTTCCCCAAATCTGATCCTCCGCACAATCCTGTCTCTCAGCTCTACAGGCAGTTCTGTCTTCCTCATGGCTTGGATTTGGCTCTGATCTGCGTTGTGAGCGGTGAGGCCTGATATAGACAGGGGGAGAGGTGTCTTGTAAAACTATGTTCAATCAAGTGAATTTCCCACTGGTGACTCTAATCAAGGTGTAGAAACATCTCAGAGATGATCAATATGGGAGTCCCCATAGCTGAATATCAGGTATCATACCAAAGGGTGTGAAAACTTATGTCAAAATGGTTTCTCCCATTCAGTTGTCACTTTGTCATAATGGTGTACTGAGTGCAGAATGATGGGGAACGCAAGGCCCCAACATAACAACATGGAAAAAAGTGAAAGGGTCTAAAGACTTCCTAAATACAGTGTATACTAAACTATTCCATCCATTACTGCTGACTACAAGCCTCAATATCATGTCTGGGAGGTAGTCAGAGCCCCGCCTCCCTGTGATGACATCACCGATATCATGACGTAGTGACCAGACATGAGATCCGCACACCTCGTCCTCCATTCTCAGTGACTGATGTTCCGGTGTAATTTATCGTGTGATAATGGATGGAGCTGCTTCCCGCGACAGGGCATATAACTCATTACACAGCTCTGGCTCTTTTGCAGTCATTATCTTCTCATTCGCTATCAGACCCATAATCTACGGAATTATTGCATTTAATTAGACTATTTGATCAAATGCACTTAAAGGATTCTCGATTTACTGGAATTGCTGTGGATTTATAGCACATAATACTCATTAACTCTAGTTCACTGTAAGGGGGAGGGGAATCTGCAAAATTAGACTGAGACTTCATCACAACCTGAAGCAGGTCTAGGATAGCAATTTCTTACATGGTCTTTAGATGGGAGCATTTATTATAAGATTATGTATTTATTACAGATGTAAACCATTTGCGCTATATGATTTTATATTTATTAATACTGTCCCCTATGTACAGGAATATAACTGCTATAATACTGCCCCCTATGTACAAGAATAGAACTACTATAATACTGCCTCCTATGTACAAGCATATAACTGTTATAATACTGCCCCCTATGTACAATAATATAACTGCTATAATACTGCCCCCTATGTACAAGAATATAACTACTATAATACTGCCCCCTATGTACAAGAATATAACTACTATAATACTGCCCCCTATGTACAAGAATATAACTACTATAATACTGCCCCCTATGTACAAGAATATAACTACTATAATACTGCTCCTATGTACAAGAATATAACTACTATAATACTGCCCCCTATGTACAAGAATATAACTACTATAATACTGCTCCCTATGTACAAGAATATAACTACTATAATACTGCCCCCCTATGTGCAACAATATAACTACTATAATACTGCCCCCCTATGTGCAACAATATAACTACTATAATACTGCCCCCCTATGTACAACAATATAACTACTATAATACTGCCCCCCTATGTACAACAATATAACTACTATAATACTGCCCCCCTATGTACAACAATATAACTACTATAATACTGCCCCCTTATGTACAACAATATAACTACTATAATACTGCCCCCTTATGTACAACAATATAACTACTATAATACTGCCCCCTATGTACAAGAATATAACTACTATAATACTGCCCCCTATGTACAAGAATATAACTACTATAATACTGCCCCCTATGTACAAGAATATAACTACTATAATACTGCCCCCTATATACAAGAATATAACTACCATAATATTGTCTCCTATGTACAAGAATACAACTACTATAATACTGCTCCTATGTACAAGAATATAACTACTATAATACTGCCCCTATGTACAAGAATATAACTACTATAATACTGCCCCCTATGTACAATATAACTACTATAATACTGCCTCCTATGTACAAGAATATAACTACTATAATACTGCTCCTATGTACAAGAATATAACTACTATAATACTGCCCTCTATGTACAAGAATATAACTACTATAATACTGCCCCCTATGTGCAATAATATAACTACTATAATACTGCCCCCTATGTACAAGAATATAACTACTATAATACTGCCCCCTATGTACAAGAATATAACTACTATAATACTGCCCCTATGTACAAGAATATAACTACTATAATACTGTCTCCTATGTACAAGAATATAACTACTATAATACTGCCTCCTATGTACAAGAATATAACTACTATAATACTGCCCCCTATGTACAAGAATATAACTACTATAATACTGCCCCCTATGTACAAGAATATAACTACTATAATACTGCCCTCTATGTACAAGAATATAACTACTATAATACTGCCCCCTATGTGCAATAATATAACTACTATAATACTGCCCCCTATGTACAAGAATATAACTACTATAATACTGCCCCTGTGTACAAGAATATAACTACTATAATACTGCCCCTATGTACAAGAATATAACTACTATAATACTGTCTCCTATGTACAAGAATATAACTACTATAATACTGCCTCCTATGTACAAGAATATAACTACTATAATACTGCCCCCTATGTACAAGAATATAACTACTATAATACTGCCCTCTATGTACAAGAATATAACTACTATAATACTGCCCCCTATGTGCAATAATATAACTACTATAATACTGCCCCCTATGTACAAGAATATAACTACTATAATACTGCTCCTATGTACAAGAATATAACTACTATAATACTGCTCCTATGTACAAGAATATAACTACTATAATACTGTTCCCTATGTACAAGAATATAACTACTATAATACTGCCCCCCTATGTACAAGAATATAACTACTATAATACTGCCTCCTATGTACAAGAATATAACTACTATAATACTGCCCCTATGTACAAGAATATAACTACTATAATACTGTCTCCTATGTACAAGAATATAACTACTATAATACTGCCTCCTATGTACAAGAATATAACTACTATAATACTGCCCCCTATGTACAAGAATATAACTACTATAATACTGCCCTCTATGTACAAGAATATAACTACTATAATACTGCCCCCTATGTGCAATAATATAACTACTATAATACTGCCCCCTATGTACAAGAATATAACTACTATAATACTGCTCCTATGTACAAGAATATAACTACTATAATACTGCTCCTATGTACAAGAATATAACTACTATAATACTGTTCCCTATGTACAAGAATATAACTACTATAATACTGCCCCCTATGTACAAGAATATAAACTACTATAATACTGCCCCCTATGTACAAGAATATAACTACTATAATACTGCCTCCTATGTACAAGAATATAATTACTATAGCACTGTCTCCTATGGACAGGTTTATGCAGTGTTATCTGTGTTTACTCTGTCATGATATTTCGTGAAGGTTCCTCTGCGTCCTTGTTTGTGACTTTGGAGCCCCTATAATACGGCGCTGTACTTAATAAACCGCTGAGGCCGCACACTTGGGACCACAAGGTCACAGCTGCAGCAGCTCACAGTTTATGTAACTATGGGGAAAAATACAAAGCGTGGCCATGTGTAAGAATATGACTTATATATACCAATGTAGGTCCAAATGTAGTACCGCTCTCAGGCCGCGGCAGGTGGAGGGGCGTCCTGATGCACCACATGTCACATACGGTATAGGAAGAGTTAACGAGATACTAAGGTAATGACATCACAGCCCATCAGTTACATAACTGCTACAACGTAACCTCCTGGGGACATGGATGATGGGAGTGATACACTGTGTGCACAGTATTGCGGTATGTGTTATTACTATGCAATGTGAAGAGGAGCCCTGAGGATGGGGCTCTGCCCCAGGTATAGAACGCTTGTGCCCCGCCACCAACTTCAGGTATCAGATTAGCGGACTGTCAGGTTTCGGCATCCAGCATTGTGCAGGTTTTCACCATTTCCCGCGGCCTGGCTCATTTCGCATCATAGTCTCAGTCCTACAGATGGATTTTCAGCATGGGCTCTGGTGTCAGCGGTGCCGCGCGCCCGTGTCACAGACTGTTTACGTCTGCCGGGGAATCTGGCACTGCCGCAGCTTACTGTGCAAAATGTGCCCTGTGGCACTGGCAGAAACGAGTTTTGATACCAGCTAGAAATAGCGCCAGGGTGGCACCGCTGCTCTGTGTTAGTTCTATGATTTACCACGACTTTGTTTCCCCCTTTACACGGGACGACTGTCGGCCTCCCCAAGGTTATCGGCGACGCGCCGAAAATATCGTCCGTCCGCCCGCCCCCATTAAGAATAAACAGGGAGTCGTTCACAGAGGAGCGACTGGCTGTATAAAGACGCCAACGACCGCCATCAGGTCTTATGTTTACACGGGAAAACCGTGAACCGTAATCGCTGTTTTAAGCAATCACTCAGGAGACTAACGGCCCGCGCAAAAGTACCCTGAGGGTATATATTTACATACACAATTTTTCCATCTGATTTTAGGGCCGAAATCACGCATATTATTTAAAATGGTTTTAGTCACAAATGCAATTTTTAAAAATCAAACAGTTGGGAGAAGAAAAAAAAATTTGCATCACGTCTTATTTGGTTTTTGAATGAGAACTGCCTATTGAAGTCTATGGGCGCGATTTAAAAACCGGATTCCATTCATTTAATGCAATTGCGACCCATTTTTATTGCATGTAACCATGGTAACCAAAAACAAAAGCGTGCAGAAGCTTTAATTACACCATTTCACCCGTCATGTGTTCTTTAAATTTTTATGTACGGGGGGAAAAAATTTTTTTTTTTTTAAATCGAATGTAAAAGGGATGAAAATCCCGCAGAAAAATCGCAGAAACACGAATGAATGCGTTCTATTTCCATCCGATTTCCAGACTGAAAAATCGGTCCAAAAATCGGATAGAAAAGTCGCTCGGTGGATATACCCTAAGCGTTGCCTTTGTGCTTGCGAGATAATTGCGCAATTTTTGAACGATGCAATTGTGCGAGAAAATTCAAAAATATGAAACCGTGCTTTTTAATGGCTTCATTGCCATCTGCGATGTTGCGAGATTTGGAAATCGCGGCATGTCGTGTCTTTCCCTAGGAGCCCAAAGGGGACTTTTACACGGGATGACTGTGGGGCGGTAAAGCACCTGACAGCCGCCCCAATGATTATCTCGCCATCACACGGGAGTAACGATCGCTCACTGAATGAAGGCGGAGCCTGTCGTAGATCTCGTCCTGCCCCCATTTAGAGCCATCAGGCCGTCGCGCGCAGATGAAGGACTTCCCGTTTACACCGAGCGACAGCCACTCGCTTCTTACGTGAACTAAAAACAAAGCAGTTCTGACAGGTGGGCGATTCTCACTCGGCGCGCTCTTGGTTCCCGCGTTTACACAGGACGACAATCGTCCGTAATCGCTCTTTTGAGAGTCCGCCCGCGTGAAAGGACTCCAACTTGCCAAAATTTCTCTTCTCTCTGGTGGCTAAAAGAGGAAATCCACTAATTAACCACGACATCCGATGGACAAGTGACGGTTCCTCAGACGAGCGTCGGCAGCAGCTCCTGACCACAGACCGCGGCTCTCCGGGATTAGAAGCCGCGTTCATGAATGATTTTGACTTTTTTTAGCCAAGCCCTATTACACGGGCAGAGGCGGGCGCCACATGGGCACAGATCAATGAGATCGCTGCTCGTTTAATGGCCTTTACACAAGCCAATGCCGGCTGTATTAGAACTGTCTCTCCGTCCTGGTGGGACTAAATCAGTCCGTGGATGGGCAGGGTCTAGAATTACCTGCGCCCTCCCTCCTTCCCATTCCTGTTCCCAGGCCTCCCTTCATTCTTCCAAGATGGCAGTAGCGAGTCTCAGGGTCTTTTTACATGGGGCGACTGTCGGGCCCGTCAGTACTCAACAGCCGATAATCGCTCAGGAACAAGGATCGCTCAGTGAATGGAGGTGGAGCGTCCGGGGATCGCTCTGCCCGCCCGCCTCCATTCATAGTAGCCAGGCGGTTGTTCACAGATGATACCGCCTCTTTACACGGCCGATCGTCGTTTGATTTTTATGGCGGCAGAAACTGAACGACCAACGAATTCTCATTCGTTGCTCCGTTGCTATCATACGATATCATTCATTGAATGATATCGTTCAGATTCCCACGATTCAGCGGTGCGCACCGGTGGGGCATTGGTAGACATTACACGCCGTTCTCATCATGTGAGCAGCGCCGGACAATCTGAACACAGCATGCTGCGTCTGATTGCCACTTCACACCGTGCGCAGCGGCCATCTTGAAACACTGCAGATGGAACAAACGGATTGGCGGATAAACTGGGTGATATAGCTCCACCCCTCCGGGCGGATTTTGTGCCTGCGGATCGTAGGGTTGCGTTAATACTGGATTATTATTATTAGCGCCACGTCCCTGTTCAAAAAAAGCGTTCGCTCGTTCGTCAACTGATCGGCCTGCGGCATTCTAGTGAAGAAACGCAAAGAAGCGCTGACAATGTGCGACCCCGATACCGGCCAAACGTGCGGTCAGACGTGATGGATGTTCCCTCTTGTGTGCGGGCTTGTCGCTGGGGCTTTATTAAATGCCGCACGCTGCTTCGTATCCGCTCGTCTGTAATCATACAGCTTTGATAATATATGTATGAGGTTTGCGCCAATTGAGGCAATCGGACACCCCGGGGCGCTCATCAAATGTGTGCAGGCAGCTATAATGGAAGAGCTTGTTCACACGGGCGTATTTTTTGCGGTTGTGATACGGACAGCCCACAGCGCCATTGATTTGCATTCGTGTTTCAGATGAGCATTTTTTGCGGACAGATTGCAGGCGTAAAAAAAACCAAAACACAGCATTTTCATTACTATTTACCAAATATGAAAATCGCCTTAAAAAAAGTCTACGCAATCGTGTAAAAACAAAGCAAATAACTGTGTTTTTCTACGCATGTTGCCGGGGGACAATGGAAGGAAAAGTGACATCCATAGGGGCTTCATGCGTAAAAAACGGATGCAATAAAATACACGTACACGCATCAAGACCGCATGCAACACGCAGACCGGGATCACATATGCCCGTGCGAATGAGCCCTAAGACGTGGAGCGTCAGCTCTTCGCCCCACACCTGGGGATGTCGCAGGAGACACCTGGGAGTGAAGGTGATGCAGCTGCTGCACTGGAAGGTCATACATGCGGCGCAGCGAGAACGCCGCAACCGCCCTCCGCTCAATCAATGCTAAAGACTCCCAATGTAAATAGAAGTCACCGGGGCGCTATTAACTCTTACCGTCCCTGTCCGCCGGATTACCCAGGCTCTGCTGACAATCACGCGCTGTTAACCATCGCCGTCCTGGTCCGGCACTGTCCCAAGCTGACACAAAGCCCTCTGAATAACGAGGATGGAGCGACTCTCCGCGCCGGAGACAGACGCAGGAAGACGATTCCCAAACCTCCAGCGCCGCAGCCTTTCCAATCCCAGCGAGACACCGAGCCAATCGCAGGGATCTAGGCGGCCTCCCCTGCAGCTGCACCGTGCGGATGGGAGAGAGGGAGGAAAGCTGCCCGGATCCTCCCCTCCCCCTCCATCCCACTCCTCCCGGGCTCCCACCCCATTCATACTGGGATTTCCAATCAGTTCAGGCTGCGAGAGGCGATAAACGGCCGCCGAGGGGTTTACGTTCTAGTATATCGCGCTGCCCCTCATTGCTGGCAGGGGTGGAACTATAGGGGGAGCCGTCGGGGGCTATAAGACCCCTCGTCCTCAGCACTAGAAGGGCTCATTCATACGGGTAGATTTGCGCTCCGTATTACACGCGGAATACAGACAGCGTTCATTAGGTTATTCCGAAATGCGTTTTTCACGTACGTGAAAAATCGCAGCCTTAGGCCTCCTGAACACGAACGGGTTTGCATTGCAGAATCCGCGGTCGGCGTCCTCATTGCGGATCCGCAGCAAATGCCGTTCGTAGCGTGCTATGGAAATTCGCTTTTTTTCTGCACATGTGCGGAAACCACTTGCGGTTTCCGCGAGCGATGGAAAAATCGCAGCATGCTCTATTTTTGTGCGGTGTCCACATGGACGGCTTCCATTAAAGCTAATGGAAGCCATCCGACCCGCGGCCTGTCCGCAGTTGATATTGCAGATTGGTCGCAGGTACCCACGTCATCGCCTAGCGACGGCGCGGAAATAATAGACATTTTGAAAAAAAAATCTGTGCTGCGCATGTCCAATGGCAGCTCGCCGCGGCCATCCGCGGTACAGAGACAGAAGAGAAAGGTCAGGAACGCGGGGTTGGTGGATGGGAACAGGGGCGGATTCCGCTGCCGTCTCCTGCATGCGGAATCGGACCCGTTCGTGTGCAGGCGGCCTTAGGGCCCCTTCACACAGGGGTATGCATATATGAGACGTATACGCGCTTCAGTCCTGATCGGAATTGGTGTTCGCATGGGGCGCTGCAGCGTGCATGTAAAAAAAACACGCTGAAGCGATGGCAAGCGACAATCGGAAGAAATCCTCGGAATGACAATTAATGCCTAATTACGGCGAGCGGCCTTCTTTGTCCGCCAGGTAACTCCCTCCCCCTCCCTTCTTGTCTGCTGCCATAGAAGTCTATGGGAGCTCGCGGCATAACACGGACAAAGATAGGGCAAGACCTGTCCTCTCGCGCCCCGCGTAAAAGATACAGCAGGTTCTAGTTTTTCTCGCAGAAATATTTTGCGCGGAAAAAACACTTTCGTCTAAATGAAGCGCAGACTACACAGAGAATAGAAGCCACTGATTTTAATGGGTTCAATCTCGTTACTCGATTTTGGGCGTGAAAGAAAACGCGGCATGCGCTACCTGTGTGTGCATTTGCGCACCAAAAGCCCCAGAAGTCTATGGGAGGTGTGCAAATGTGCATTCAATACCTGCGCAATTCCGTAGGTAATAGAACAGACCTGGAACTCATTAGGCTGCGGATGTGTCCTGCGCCCTTGTAAAATGGACCTGCGAGCAAAAACTACAGTAATATGCGCACAAACTCACGCAAAAGCACGGCGTTCAATGCGCTGCGCTTACATGAGCGTCTTTGCACATACTCCCGTGTGAGGCCGCCATTACGGACTGAAACAGCCCATTGAAGTCAATGGGATTGTGTAAATACACATGATACAGGCACATTGACTGCGCAATTGCGCACGAAATCACTAGCGACTTCTTACGTCTTTTTTGTGCACATGAAGAGCAATCTGGAAGCAAAAAAACCCCAATAAGCAGGGAATCCGTCCGCTTCCGGTCCGCTGCGTATTTCACAGACCGTAACTGAGTACGCCTGTGTGAATGAGCCCTAAATTAAGCGTCATAATTGGGGCAGCAGCTTGAAGTTCCGCCAATGGGCACAAGATATTACGTGCGCCCCAATACCCCAGTGTGAACCGTTATGTGAGACCACCAAACGGGTGACAACTGGAAATGACCTAATCCGTCAACTGTTTGTACCACTGTCACCGCCATTCGCAGCTCGCCATATTACGATCGCAGCTGACCCCTCCCCAAATTACACCACGCTGTACGGCCATGAATGGCGGGTGACAGCGGTGGCTGGGAGCGCGCACGTCTCATTCTGCGTAACAATCATCCAACTGCAAAAGAGACAATCCAACGTGTCTGCTTTCGCCATGTTTCACGGATCTGAATGGGACGATTCATTTGCGGTTACGTTCCGGAGGGGGCGGGGCCAGACGCCGCCATATTATAGTAAAGCGATGGCAGACGAAGGGCTGATATAGACTCTGCGATACATTTTTCGCCAGTATTCAGTCCGCATTCTTTACTGACCGAATACGGGCGGCGCGCAGATCCACTGAATTAAGTGCATGCGGACGTGCGGTTTTTTTGCGTGGCAACGGCGCGGGAAAAGCAGAAGTTTAAAAAAAAACCTGTACTGAGCACGTCCGAAGGCGAGCCATGCGGACCATCCGCGTTACAGAGGAATATGAGAAAGTACAGGTACGCGCGAACGCCACTGCTGCCAGGGTGGATTCCGCCTTCGGAATCTGGCTCCACCATGTGCAGGCGGCCTTATGTGTGCGACTTCAAGCAAACATAGTGCACATTTGCGCACCGCCATAGACTCCTACTGAACCCCGGGTGCGCAAATGCATATAAAAAGAAAGCATTTTATTTTTTTTTGTCCAACGGAAATGTGGGTGAACCGATCGAAATCAGTGGGTTCTATTGTCTGCAGTTTGCGTGAGCGATTACGCATGCGCAAAAACGCACGCAAAATTGCCGGTGTGCAGAAGCCCTGAAACGCTTTGTACATGCATATTGCGTATTTATGGGATTTCTTTTTTGCGTGCATGCAAAACGCAATGTTCACACGTGCAAAAAACGCAACACGCACGGAGTGCGCTGTGTGAATGAGCCCTTGGGGTTTGTTCACATGGCGGATTTCTGTAGGTGGAGCCTGAGGTGGAATCTGCGCCGATCGCTCGTCAAATCTGCATCGCATTCATTTCAATGGAAATCTGCGGCGTAATACATAAGAGACGAAAAAAGTGGCGCAGTACCACGTGACACGGACCGCGTCTTGTTTTTCTCTGGAATCCAAGTAGAGAATTTCGTAAGCGGATTTGCCCATTGAAAATTGTTCCGCATTGATGAAACGTTCCGCCCGCGTCGCTTCCCTCTGATATGGGTGTTGCGCCCGCTGACCACCACATTGCGCCATTTCTAGCCATCCGCTGATTAATATGATCCTGTTTTTCCTCCATTATTTTTCCTCCAAGATCCTTCCAGGTGTGACGCCATCAGACCGAGATGCCGTCAGATTTGGCGCAGCCTGAATAGTGCAATATGCCACAGAGCTGGCCGGATGGCGTGTTGTGGTGCGGAGGACAGCGCTCTCCTGCTTATTACCCTGCGCACGGCGTCCGCGTCTCGTCCTGTCTGCTCTCTCCGTATCATCCTGCTTTCCCCGTAACTGAGGATTTTTCTCAGCCCCCCCAAGCAGGATTTACATGTTGTCATGGTAACCAGATTAAAGCCTCATGGAGGGAGCCGACGATTACGAGCGCCGCAGGGGGCGCAGCGCCAACTTCTTCATATATTGTTATGTGAAACAGGGAGACCCCGCTGCTCACCCGACAACAAGACATTGGCACGTCCCCCCTCCCCCCCGGCGCTAGGACGGTCCGCTGCGTCCTCCATCTTCATTAGGATGCGTTTTTCTCACGTCTCCTGAAGAGGCGATTTCTCACCGACGCAAAATTAATATTTCTGCAGAGGAAAACCGGACACAAATGCCAAGGAATTTACCAACTACCAGCGGACCCCCGTCTACCGGCAGACCCCCGTCTACCAGCGGACCCCCGGCTACCAGCGGACCCCCGGCTACTGCCGCGTTGGTCGTCTTTTGTCCTTTAGAACCGCACCAATTAGTCGTGGCGTAGAAGCCAACTGAAATCGCTCTGCAAGAATATCGGCCCCTGCGGACAGGAAGCTTCTTGTAGTAACCGCAGATTTGATGGCGGTGCTGACATGTTCTGACCAGCTGACAGGAAGGGATCAGCAATTCATGCTGCCTGTGCCAAATTCTGACTTCCCATCAGTACGGAGCAACAGGAATCTGGATCCATCTTGACGCTGCTCAGTGATACAAGTTTTGCGCTCTTTTCCCCGCTGAAGTCGCATCTTTCTGTTTTAGACACAATGGCGCTGGAACTGGTCATTTGCTGCTATAGCCCATCCGTGTGGAGGAACGGCAAGTTGTGCATTCGGACATGTTAGTTAAAGCCCCAACATTGTACTCGGCTGCTCCTGACTGTGCAGCCTCTTTTTCTGACCGATTCCTGACATCCACCTCCGACCCCTTTCAGCGATGAGTTGTTTCCGTCCACAGGATCCCCTTTCGCTGGATGTTTTCCTCGATCACGCCATTGTTTTCCTCGAACCCCCACCCACCACCACCCCCGCGGTTGGCATTGAGGCCCGGCTAGTCTAGCTCCGATGACCAGACCTCGTTGGAAGTCCCATTTTCCCATCTAAGGCAGGGCTCACACAAACGGGTCGGCTGCCGCAGCAGATCCCAGCTGTGAGCGCACCCGGGTCACCCTGCGTACCTGGTTTCCTGTATTGCTGTCGCTGAGCGATACCTGCAGCGCATACGCAATGTTATTTGTGCATGGGCTGCGGCGCAGACGACCTCAATTGATTTCAATGGAGGCCGTTCGCGCGGAGTCCACAGCAAAATAGAGCATGCTGCGAGTTTTCTTCCACTCACAAATACGCAATTCATATCCATTAGTGTGAAGAAAAAAGCGAAAATTCATGGCTTTCAATGTCCGTGTTTTGCCGCGGATCCTCTACGCCGACTCTGATCGCGAATTCCACCCCCCCCCCCCCCCCCCCCCTATGTGGATTCAACTGAAAATGATCCACGGAAAACGTGTCACGTGATTTTATGCTGATAATTTCCATACAGGGAAGCGCCAATCGGGAGACGTCCGGGGTCGCTATTAAAGGGCCGTTCAGCATGTACCCTGAAGGGATCACCATGGAGGAGGATTTGGGTGTAATTGTCGATAAAATCTAGTGCTCAGTGCCAATCAGCTGCACCAAAAGCCAACATGATATTGTCCTGTATTAGGAGGCTTGTAGGGAAGAAAGGATTATTACACCCCATTATAAAGCAGTGGTGTGACAATAAGAGGAGCAAAGACCAAACTACTCCGAGGAGTGGCGGATGTCAGCTCTGGAGACAGGCTGAGAGAAGGACGAGGAGGAAAAGATATCAGTATGGAGACATGTAACGGACCGCTAAAACCAACGCACTAAAATATCCTATCCACAGTCCGGCCGAGAACACCGCATCACAGCGCGCATCATAGGAATGGCGTCCGGCGCTTGGCCTCCGCACTAAGTTGGGAATGTTACTGTCGGAGCTGTAATATCACTGGATGTGATTATGGCTCAAAGTGTGGTTAACCCTTTCCAATCCAATTACTATCCTGGTTTTCCTAGGGGGCATACTCTTTTTCTGCTGTTATACAACAGCGCTATCTGCTGGCTAAAGCCAGTACTGCATGAAGTAACGTGTTGGATAGGCTCCGACAGCCGAGAGGCTGGCAATATACAGTAAGAGAACCCCGACGGACGCCTTCCAAAATCGGAGCTGTACAGCCTTAAATCCTAATGTCTTTAGACGTCAGACAGTGGACTGGAAAGGGTTAAAGCGCCAGGTATAGAGCTCTGTAGCCACGGCCTCAGTGATAATCGCAAATTTTCCAAATTTCTCTACTCCATCGCCTTCCCGTTTTCTCTTACAGAGTAGTAGAGACCGCCCACTTGACAGCAGATAGCATCGCCTCCTTCCTATGTTTAACCTCCTCACTGACACTGACATGATGATATTGGCAGACCAAGCCATCAGACAGAGGAGAGAGGGGCTGGAGACCAAGCCACCAAAGAGTCAGAGAAAAGGGTCTGGAGACCGAGCCATCAGACAGAGGAGAGAGGGGCTGGAGACTGAGCCACCAGAGAGTCAGAGAAAAGGGTCTGGAGACCGAGCCATCAGACAGAGGAGAGAGGGGCTGGAGACTGAGCCACCAGAGAGTCAGAGAAAAGGGTCTGGAGACTGAGCCATCAGACAGAGGAGAGAGGGGCTGGAGACTGAGCCATCAGACAGAGGAGAGAGGGGCTGGAGACTGAGCCATCAGACAGAGGAGAGAGGGGCTGGACACCGAGCCACCAGAAAGTCAGAGAAGAGGGTCTGGAGACCGAGCCACCAGAGAGTCAGAGGAGAGAGGGTCTGGAGACCGAGCCACCAGAGAGTCAGAGGAGAGAGGGTCTGGAGACCGAGCCACCAGAGAGTCAAAGGAGAGAGGGTCTGGAGACCGAGCCACCAGAGAGTCAGAGAAGAGGAGCTGGAGGCTGAGCCATCAGAGAGTCGGAGGAGAGAGGGGCTGGAGACCATGCCACCAGAGTCAGAGGAGAGAGGGGCTGGAGACTGAGCCACCAGAGTCAGAGGACAGAGGGGCTGGAGACTGAGCCATGGGACAGTCGCAAGAGAGAGGAGCTGGAGACTGAACCATCAGAGTCAGAGGACAGAGGGGCTGGAGACTGAGCCCTCAGACAGTCAGAGGAGAGAAGCTGGAGAACAAATCATCAGACAGATGAGAGGGGGACTGGAAAACCAGCGATTAGACAGTTAGTGGAGAGGGGCTGGGGACCAAGCCATCAGAAAAAAGAGGAAGGGGAGCTGCAGACTGAGCAATCAAACAGTCAGAGTAGAGGGGCTTGAAGCTGAGCCATCAGATAGAGGAGGAAAATGAGCTGGAAACCAAGCCATAAGTCACAAGAGAGAGCGGGGCTGGAAATCAAACCATCAAGCAGTCAGATGAGAGGAGCTGGAGACCTCAGACAGAGGAGAGACAGGGGGCCTGGAGACCGAGCCATCAGACAGTTAGAGGAGAGACAGGGGGCCTGGAGACCGAGCCATCAGACAGTTAGAGGAGAGACAGGGGGCCTGGAGACCGAGCCATCAGACAGTTAGAGGAGAGACAGGGGGCCTGGAGACCGAGCCATCAGACAGTTAGAGGAGAGACAGGGGGCCTGGAGACCGAGCCATCAGACAGTTAGAGGAGAGACAGGGGGCCTGGAGACCGAGCCATCAGACAGTTAGAGGAGAGACAGGGGGCCTGGAGACCGAGCCATCAGACAGTTAGAGGAGAGACAGGGGGCCTGGAGACCGAGCCATCAGACAGTTAGAGGAGAGACAGGGGGCCTGGAGACCGAGCCATCAGACAGTTAGAGGAGAGACAGGGGGCCTGGAGACCGAGCCATCAGACAGTTAGAGGAGAGACAGGGGGCCTGGAGACCGAGCCATCAGACAGTTAGAGGAGAGACAGGGGGCCTGGAGACCGAGCCATCAGACAGTTAGAGGAGAGACAGGGGGCCTGGAGACCGAGCCATCAGACAGTTAGAGGAGAGACAGGGGGCCTGGAGACCGAGCCATCAGACAGTTAGAGGAGAGACAGGGGGCCTGGAGACCGAGCCATCAGACAGTTAGAGGAGAGACAGGGGGCCTGGAGACCGAGCCATCAGACAGTTAGAGGAGAGACAGGGGGCCTGGAGACCGAGCCATCAGACAGTTAGAGGAGAGACAGGGGGCCTGGAGACCGAGCCATCAGACAGTTAGAGGAGAGACAGGGGGCCTGGAGACCGAGCCATCAGACAGTTAGAGGAGAGACAGGGGGCCTGGAGACCGAGCCATCAGACAGTTAGAGGAGAGACAGGGGGCCTGGAGATCGAGCCATCAGACAGTTAGAGGAGAGACAGGGGGCCTGGAGACCGAGCCATCAGACAGTTAGAGGAGAGACAGGGGGCCTGGAGACCGAGCCATCAGACAGTTAGAGGAGAGACAGGGGGCCTGGAGACCGAGCCATCAGACAGTTAGAGGAGAGACAGGGGGCCTGGAGACCGAGCCATCAGACAGTTAGAGGAGAGACAGGGGGCCTGGAGACCGAGCCATCAGACAGTTAGAGGAGAGACAGGGGGCCTGGAGACCGAGCCATCAGACAGTTAGAGGAGAGACAGGGGGCCTGGAGACCGAGCCATCAGACAGTTAGAGGAGAGACAGGGGGCCTGGAGACCGAGCCATCAGACAGTTAGAGGAGAGACAGGGGGCCTGGAGACCGAGCCATCAGACAGTTAGAGGAGAGACAGGGGGCCTGGAGACCGAGCCATCAGACAGTTAGAGGAGAGACAGGGGGCCTGGAGACCGAGCCATCAGACAGTTAGAGGAGAGACAGGGGGCCTGGAGACCGAGCCATCAGACAGTTAGAGGAGAGACAGGGGGCCTGGAGACCGAGCCATCAGACAGTTAGAGGAGAGACAGGGGGCCTGGAGACCGAGCCATCAGACAGTTAGAGGAGAGACAGGGGGCCTGGAGATCGAGCCATCAGACAGTTAGAGGAGAGACAGGGGGCCTGGAGACCGAGCCATCAGACAGTTAGAGGAGAGACAGGGGGCCTGGAGACCGAGCCATCAGACAGTTAGAGGAGAGACAGGGGGCCTGGAGACCGAGCCATCAGACAGTTAGAGGAGAGACAGGGGGCCTGGAGACCGAGCCATCAGACAGTTAGAGGAGAGACAGGGGGCCTGGAGACCGAGCCATCAGACAGTTAGAGGAGAGACAGGGGGCCTGGAGACCGAGCCATCAGACAGTTAGAGGAGAGACAGGGGGCCTGGAGACCGAGCCATCAGACAGTTAGAGGAGAGACAGGGGGCCTGGAGACCGAGCCATCAGACAGTTAGAGGAGAGACAGGGGGCCTGGAGACCGAGCCATCAGACAGTTAGAGGAGAGACAGGGGGCCTGGAGACCGAGCCATCAGACAGTTAGAGGAGAGACAGGGGGCCTGGAGACCGAGCCATCAGACAGTTAGAGGAGAGACAGGGGGACTGGAGATTGTTGTATGCAGAAGCCAAACAGTGCAGAAATGTTAAATAAAATCCTACAGCAAAAATACATTAATTGTTGGGAATAACACACCCTCCACAGGTGTCCGTAATCTTTAACCCTTTAATAACTTTTTTCCCCTGTTTTTTTAATCGCTGCATTTTAGGAGCCATAACTTTCGTATCTTCCCCCTGAGGTAGCTGTATGAGGGCTTGTGGTTTATTGCGGGAGGGCTTGTATTTTGCCCCGCGTCACGGACTGAAAGAGGTTTAAGATGTGTGAAATAATGAAAACAAATTCTGCCAGACTGTTTGGGGTTTCATTTTTGATTGGTGAGTCGTATTCCGCGGGTCGGTACCATCACTGCTGCATCAAATGTATATAGTTATTCATATTTTACTACATTGAAATCCCTTTCTGTCGCTGTATTCTGACCGCGGTAACTTTTCATTGTTCCGTCACTGGTGCTGGGGGGGGGGGGGGGGGGGGCGTGGATTTCGCTGCGTGAGCCGTGGTTTTTATTGGTACCATTTGTATATTTATTAATTAATTAATTGATTTTTTTAGGAGACAGGGTGCCCAAGAAAGGCGCAATTCTGGTAATTATCCTACAGCGATCGCTGTGCGGGATAAGTAATGCAATATTTTAATAGTTTGGATGTGGCAGTACCATTATGTTTATTTTTTTCATGCAAAAAATGGGAACTGGAGGATTTTTTTACTTTTTCCGCACCAAAAACAGTCAAAATCCGTAAAATTGGTGCTGAATTTAACTGGAAATAAGCCGCATGTTCGCAGTGGATTTCATACTATGTGGGGCTCCCCTTGCCTCCTCTGTAGGCTTCCTGCTGTCAGCGCTCCCTGGTTTCCGGTTCCCAGTGGCCTGCAGTAGCCTCACCTGACCAGCATCACCTGACCAGCAGCGCTGCACCTGACCAGGCCGCTGGGAACCGGAAGGCGGGGAGCGTTGACAGAGGGAAGCCTAAAGAAGAGGTGAGGGGGAGCGCCACAAAGTATGAAATCAGCTGCAGATACTCGGTTGATTTCCAGTCAAAATCCGCACCAATGCTGCAGATTTTGACTGTTTTTTGGATGCAGAACCTGCAACAGAAGTTTCCACTATGGACATTCCACCATGTATAAACATACCCTAAGTCAGCTGGAGGTACGCTGCCACGTGCAGTCACCCCAGTAGTAAGAGTGACCCCCTATAACAGCCCCAGTTGTAATAGAGCCCCCCCAAACCGATATACTTACCTCCTCCTTGTCTTCAAAGCGCCTCTGCTCCTCTGCTTGGCGCTGCTGTGAGTGGTAGTGTGTACGCCCGGACGCCTCGGAACCCCGGCTGGTAATCACCTTTATGATGACTAGAAGCTGAAAACCCTATCCAACTTGGGACCCTTGGGAAAGCAGGACAGAGGGTCCCAAAACGGGATTGTCCCACCTAAATCAGGACGTCTGGTCACCTTAGTTATGTGGCCACTAAGGGGTTAAGACTATGTATTTTTCTGCCATCAAATCTCCTATGCTACAAACAATACCTCAACGCCCAAGGCGGCGCACACGGCATCAGGGCACTATACCCCACGGCATCAGGCACCAGGGCACTATACCCCACGGCATCAGGCACCAGGGCACTATACCCCACGGCATCAGGCACCAGGGCACTATACCCCACGGCATCAGGGCACTATACCCCATGGCATCAGGCACCAGGGCACTGTACCCCAAGGCATCAGGCACCAGGGCACTATACCCCAAGGCATCAGGCACCAGGGCACTGTACCCCAAGGCATCAGGCACTTGGGCACTATACCCCAAGGCATCAGGCACCAGGGCACTGTACCCCAAGGCATCAGGCACCAGGGCACTATACCCCAAGGCATCAGGCACCAGGGCACTATACCCCACGGCATCAGGCACCAGTGCACTATACCCCACGGCATCAGGCACCAGGGCACTATACCCCAAGGCATCAGGCACCAGGGCACTATACCCCACGGCATCAGGCACCAGTGCACTATACCCCAAGGCATCAGGCACCAGGGCACTATACCCCAAGGCATCAGGCACCAGGGCACTATACCCCACGGCATCAGGCACTTGGGCACTATACCCCACGGCATCAGGCACCAGGGCACTATACCCCACGGCATCAGGCACTTGGGCACTATGCCGCGTGGCATATGAAAACTCACTACACTGTGCAACCCTGTACTCTACCAGGCAAGCTGCATTATGCTGCACTACACCAGGTAACCTCATTAGATGATTTTGTCGTTTTCCCCCGATCATCCGTGGACCAGTGCTACAGTATAACCGTCCCCTCATGATGTGCAGCAATGATCAGCATCCTGACCCATTTCTGACACCCAGAGCTCCAGATCTGATTCTGCTGACTATGCAGCCCAGTCACTGGTCCCTGTGCACCACCTAGTGGTCACTTCATGTATAGTACAATGTAGATGCACAGATGTAGCAGAGCTAAATGTGTCATACAACCCTCAGTATGCTTAATGTAGTAGATATGACCTGCAGTTCTATGTAACACCACAGATAACACCGGGAATCTGAGGACAGATAATGTAGTGGATGTGACCTGCAGTCCTATGTAACACCACAGATAACACAGGGATAACTGAGGACAGATAATGTAGTAGATGTGACCTGCAGTCCTATGTAACACCACAGATAACACAGGGATATCTGAGGACAGATAATGTAGTAGATGTGACCTGCAGTCCTATGTAACACTACAGATAACACAGGGATAACTGAGGACAGATAATGTAGTAGATGTGACCTGCAGTCCTATGTAACCCCACAGATAAAACAGTGATATCTGAGGACAGATAATGTAGTAGATGTGACCTGCAGTCCTATGTAACACCACAGATAACACAGTGATATCTGAGGACAGATAATGTAGTGGATGTGACCTGCAGTCCTATCTAACACCACAGCTAACACAGGGATAACTGAGGACAGATAATGTAGTAGATGTGACCTGCAGTCCTATGTAACCCCACAGATAAAACAGTGATATCTGAGGACAGATAATGTAGTAGATGTGACCTGTAGCCCTATGTAACACCACAGATAACAGTGATATTTGAGGACAGATAATGTAGTAGATGTGACCTGCAGTCCTATGTAACACCACATATAACACAGTGATATCTTAGGACAGATAATGTAGTAGATGTGACCTGCAGTCCTATGTAACACCACAGATAACACAGTGATAACGCTCTGAGAACAGATAATGCAATAGATTGGACCTGCAGTCCTATGTAACCCCACAGATTAAACCATAGTAAAGGCCAAGAGTGATGCAGGTAACATAACGCATCTTAGTATGATGTAACATAATAGTATACAATACAGTATAATGTACCATATGAGAACCTCCCATGCAGTACCACTGCAGGCCACTAGGTGGTGCAGGGAGCCTTCTTAGTTATATACCCTGAGGAGGAGCTGCTGCCCCATGTGATATATTGTATACAGCGCTGTTGGTGAAGTCTACACATACAGGCCACTGAGTGACCAATGCTACGCCATCAGTCACCTGACTCTACCATAGCAGGCACCATCATCATCAGACTACATAATGCAGCGCTCACCTCTTCTTATATCTCCCATAAACGCCACACATGGTCACTTCCCCACTGACTTCAATGGGGAGAAGCAGCCGCTGGCAGGATGCCGCTCTCCCACCTCCAGAATCATCATTTATCGGGGTGTGAGCGCCCCTTAAAGTGCGCCTAAACTTTCAGAAAACTTTTGACATGTCATAGTAACACATGGGAAGTTTTGATAATTGGAGGTCCGGGTGCTGAGACCCCTAGTGATTGCTAAAACAAAGGGGCAGAAGCACTCAGCTGAGCCAAACCAATCAGAAATGGAGATTGTTGTTTTAGCCATTGCTGGGGGTCTCTGCAGCAGGACCACCATCAATCAAAACTTATGACATGTCAGAAGTTTTATCAAAGTTTAGGTGCCGTACATTATAACACTCCCGATCATCAATATATAGGAGAAATCAGATGGAGCTGCAGTCATAATTCTGCTGTTACATCATGTCTAATACTCCAGTTGTATCCATATATATATTTGAGATGTGTATCTAATCTAATTTGCACCTGAACTGACGTATCTAAGCCTATTGTGTGTGATACTGCTTGCTGAGCTGCAATACCTAAGTCTCTTATGTGTGATACAGTAATACAAAACGGCTCCTCTCACCATGTAACATTCCCATCATTATCTAGATATAACATAAGCTTTGCCTGGAGATTATAACCGTCTTTACGTTGTTATGTAACGTTACCGCTTTTCAGCATAACAATATAAATCACGACTGTTATAATGATGGCAGCAATTAAGTGACTCACCGAAGGCGTCTGTGGGAGACAGTTGACTGATCCAGCCTGTGAAGGAAAAGAAAAAAGGGATCAGTTCGGGGTAACAAACACTGAGCCTCATATATAGTGCACCCCCATTCTTCATTACTTGGGGCACATAAGCAGCACATGCCCCATCCTGCTTATAAGGCATCAAACCAATAACACAACGACCCTAAACCATCCTGGGGCAGTTAATCTCATCCTGGAAGATCCTCAGGGGAGGGGCTGCAAAGGGAGGAGAGATTTTGGCCAATCACAGTGAGAGGCTTTTTCATTGGCTGATACAATGGTTCTCTGGGGTTGCATCAGCAATTTAGGGTCACCAACTCTGCAATGGGGTGCAGGACATGAGCTTACAGTTTTAGAGCCAAACATCCCACAGTAGAGATCTATATCCAGTGCGATCACAAGGTCATCAGATCCCATAGAGGTCATCCCCAGGGGTCACACCGCTGAGCGTGATGAACTGAGGATGCTATTTTCCTGCCGCCCGTCTATTATCAGATGCTCCATAATCAGATGAGTATCCCGGCAACTAATGTGACTGGCGTCTTATTTACCTCCATTACAGTATGGGATGCCCTGAGCAAGAGCCAAGATAAAAGGGCTGAGAGTACATATAATAAGCCCCTGCGCCACCACCAAATAGTGCAATGTTATCACGGGGCAGCGGTTTGTGTGCAGAAGCTGGATGGGGCCACAGTATTGGTGGAAGGGCCCATTGGCCTCACGCACAGCTCTCCTGTCTCCTGATAGCTCCCTTATACTACTTCCACCTTGCATCTCCTATGGTGCTTAGTACTGCAGCGCTGCCCACTGTGCCAACATCAGGTTCTTGGCTGGGTCCATGCCAAAGCCAAAGACTGGAGGTCAGTAACAAGTGCTGATGTGCAGCTTTACAACCGCTTGCAGCATCTCATGAACCAACTGAAGGCATCTAAGTAACACCAAGGGTAGACAATGGTCACAGTGACATTAAACGAAAGTCGCATCAGTAGGGTTGGTAAGACCCCCCCCCTATGCCCTTCCCACAGTTATATGGGGCACTGCACTCACGTTTCTGGCTGACCGAGTCAATGAGTTATCTGGTTGTTGAGGCTAGTTTCACGCAGACGAGTGCGATATCGCTTGGCGAGAAAATCGCGGCAATATCGCAATTGTCTCGCGCAAAAGGCAATAAGAGTTGCTCAAGTTAAAAACATATCCCATCGCATGAACATCGCAAGTTCGTGCTTTGCGATGCAATATTTTGGAGGCGCCATAGGTAAACATGGGCGAGAAAGAAAAGCAAGATAGCACATGGCACGATAGTTTTTTCATCCCACGTGTGAAGGAAGACAATAAAATCGCGCAATTTTATCCCCCGTGTGAAACCGGCTTAAATCCACCATTGTGTCAGCTCATCACCTGCTTCTTGCATGGAATCCAAGACCTCCTGCAGGCGATCTAGAAGGTTTCAGCTATGGCATCTGCTGCCAAGCTCTCTGGGAGCTTCTCAATGGCATTTGGTTCTCTAATCCCGCCGACTGCAGCAAATGTAATGGGGCTTTCTTAGAAGCAATACATAGAGCCTGATTCCAGATGCTGTAGGTACCTCAGATGCATGTGTAGTGGCCTAGAACACCATCCTGGTCCCCTCCATAAATGTCATACATGTCTGCCCTATGTAGATGCACTGTGCAAAGCTTGTCTTGTCATATCCAGTGTGTTGCACAGCTGCGGCGCTTCAGAGGTTAACTCTAATAAAATCATTGCATGCATATAAATGTGTCAGTCTGTCAGGTCATGAGGTGTGAGTGAGGGTATAAAATAGGAGTGTATGAGAGCGGGAAAGGAGTTACATCTTCAGGAGTGGAGAGAGTGCTAACACAGAGCCACATGGAAGCACCTTCAGCTTCCATGTAGGTGAAGATGGAAGAAGAGGAGAGATATCCCGCCGTGATTGGGAGAGCATCCCTCAATAATTCTATATAGAGGAACCCACCGTACTGGTACCAGTTCACACCACAAACTTTTCCTGTGCGGCCGTCCAGAGTTCAGATCACCATGCAGAGGTACACCACTGAGTTACACCCATGCGCCTGCCCTGCGGGGTGTTATTGTTTAACTCTTTCTGCAAATAATTGTCTACCTGAGAGTCTGTACAGCGACCCCCACCCCCCTTCCTCCTCTGGAGTGCTCCCAGTCCAGGAGCGGTACCGCACAGATAACGTGGACTGTAGGACCGCCGTGTTCATCCTGTGTATCCTCCCTACCTCTGAGCTCTAACCTGTGTTCATTTAAAGTGAATTGTACCTGCATTGCCTTAAATATCTGTTGTGGTGAAGTTTATTCCTGAAGTAAAGTTATACCTGGCCCTAACCGGTCCTGGGGACCCGAGGTACTATACACAAGTCTCTGTGTTCTTTTCTCTGCCGGTGTGTGGGAACGGTGGCGTCACGAGTGATAACTACTACCCCCCTCATCCCATGTATAGGCATTCCCTATCTTAGGGGTGTCGAAGGTGTTCTGCAATCTTGCTCTGTCATCCCTTTGCTTCCTGTCATCCCTCCGGGATCAGAGCCTGGTAAGTGCTGCCATGACAAGCCAACACTTGACCCTCCCAGCTCTTCACGCTAGTCAAGTGCCCAGGGTCACCCCTCTGGGGTGTTGCAGCAGTGCCTTTTCCTGGTGTCACTTGGCACAGGATCTAATCTGTTTCGCCAAAACAAGTCTAATGGACTGCCGCTTAAATTCCAATGGATCACGCAAGATGGCGCCCATTTCATGTTAATGCTCTCCTCTGCTCCCGCCAAAGCTGCTTGGCGCCAAAAAGACAATGCCCTGGCTTGGCGCAAAGTAGGGGGGGGGGGACTACCTCTACGAAATGGACTTGCTGGTGCCCAAAGTTGGAGGAGCTAACTGCGGCTGCAGACTCCTGGGCCCAGAGCATTTTTGACCAGGCAGAGAGCAAGATGGATCCCACTGATACAACCTGGAGGCTGCGCTGTGGCTACTGTGGAGCCGGCTCCTCGGGGGAGGACCCACAGATCACTAGGCTGCCTACCTTCCCAACCGCGGAGGACATGGAAGGCTCTACAAAGCTTCCTCCAACGCAGCACGGGACACCCAGTTTGGATCCTGATTCACCGGGGCAATGGAGGGAATATATCCCAGAATTACTGCGTCCATTTGTGCTCCGCAAGGATGGAGGGCGATAAGGAGTCACTGGTCGGTGACGGTGCTGCAGCAGCTGCGGCTGATGTCGAAAGCAGGAAACAACGGTGGGCAGAGATAGGGAGAATGCTGCCGCCGCAGAACGACTTCCACTTTCCTTAGAACCCCTTTCGTACGAGACAGCCCTTCCTCTCTTGTTTTCCCCCCAGTTATGCATAAAAGACTGCAAAGTAAAGTATTTTGCAGGAAGGGCTGCGGGTCGGACGGCTTCCATTGACTTCTGTGTCTGTGCGGAATCTGGGCAAAAATAGAAAGTGCAGCGATTTTTTTTTTTCCATGAGCGGAAATTGCAATCGCTGCCCGCTTGTGCGAGCACACATGCGAATGTTCTATTTTTGCTAATGGATGAGGAACGCCATGGATCGTCCACGCAGGTGACGATTGCGGATTCCACAATCCAAATCCGTCCGTGTGCAGCGGCCCTCAATAACGCAGTCCGTGAAGCTTTCTTCCAACTTTGTGGCGTAAAGTCTCCCTGCTGCAGTCCTCGGAATAGAAGTCCCTCTCTTGCCCATGATGGATATAAGGCTCCAATACCACAGCTTTGGGAGCAGGTCTCTTGGCCATACATGCAGTCTGAGCAGCAGCACCTCCTAGCCCCCCCTATGGCAGCACCACACCGCAGGGCCCTTGCTGTTGGTGGCACTGCTGAATATGCCCACTGGTACCATCTACAAACCACTCGCCAACACTCATACATTACAGCTGGACACACATTAGATAACTGTCGGCCATAGGATTATCTCGCCACCACCCCTTTACACATGCCCCCCTTACAAGGTTGTCCCCAGCGGTGGCTATATTGCTCGTTATGGTGACCACAGAGTCATCAGGAGCAGATCAGTATCTAGGGGGTTAATACTCTGCCCGGTATACGGGCGCTGGCTGTTCTCAGCGGTGGGCACACGGGTGTTGAGTGCGCAGGTGGATTAGTGACATTCTAATGAGCGATCACTGAGGTAACCGCATCAAGGCTGAATACTCCAGTAATACAATCAGCCTCGGAGGATTAAGGCAAAATGAGACCAGTTTGTTGGCTCCTCCTGCGCAGTCTCACTGCGGAGATAAGCGTCGCTCGTGACCTGGGGCTCATTGTATATGTCATCCGGGGGCTCCCTGGAAACCTACCTAATGTAACATTCAGAGGGGTCAGGCAGGACGGGACTCCATCACAACTGCCTGGCACTGCCAGGGGGTGCAGGATTATGCACCATAACTAGCAGTCTCTGGCCCATCTCACAGTCAGCGTTGGAGGCTGAGGGTCATTCAGCGAGGAACCTGGTTTAAGGGGGCTTCTCCCAAATTAGTCCAACTATTGACAAGCCCAACAGGCCGCCTTTATCCTCGCGGTTCACTGGCCGCACATCAGGAATATTAAGAGGATGACTAAGAACAAAAATTCCAGCCCAAGAAGCTTAATAATGAGGCACGAGGCACGGGCAGCCTCAATACTGAGCGGGGATACAAGCAGGGGATGGAATAGGGGCACTAGCAGCGCTGACTCAGGTCAGATGGCATCCTGTGGGGAAGGTTTAATTTGCACCTCCTTGGTCAAAGCAGAAAAATGATATATATTACACTGATAAGCAGTCTGTCCACGTTGTACTCGTGTAGAAAGCAGCAAGATCGCAGCATATCCACAGCAGAACAGCTCCGTGAGCAAATATTATACCAGGGTGCACCTAAATAAAGCACCAGAACCAAACTCATAACATAAATACGGCACCAGAACCAAGCTGCATACATAAATAAAGCACCAAAACCAAACTCATAACATAAATACGGCACCAGAACCCAGCTGAGTGCATAAGAAAAGGTAAAGTCCCCTGGTGCGAGCACTGATAACGGACTCCTGGGGGGTGCGTTACATCGTGACGTTTTCTTGGCAGACTGTTTTTGCGGGGTGGTTTGCCATTGCCTTCTCACCCCCCACCAAGCTGGGTGCTCATTTTACCGACCTCGGAAGGATGGAAGGCTGAGTTAACCTTGAGCCGGCTACCTGAACCCACAACCTCCAGGTCGTGAGTGAGAGCTTAGGACTGCTTTTCTGCTGCCTTAGCACTCTGCACGACACGAGGCTCTTACATAAATAAAGCACCAAAACCAAGGTGAGTGCATAAATACAACACGAGAATCAAGTGCCGTGTATAAGTACAGCCCCAGAACCAAGCTAATAACATACATACAGCAGCAGAACCAAGCTCAGTCCATAACTACAGCACCAGAACCAAGTTCATAACATAACTACAACACCAGAACCAAGTTCATAACATAACTACAGCACCAGAACCAAGTTCATAACATAACTACAGCACCAGGACCAAGCTCACAATATAAATACAGTAGCAGAACCATTGCTTATGTTGTGGGGGCGCTGATGACCTAAGAGGGTAATTGCTCTTAGCCTACATCCGCCTGGTGCCCCCTGTACAGGCTGGTGGCCGGCGCCCTGTGCGACAGGTTGCATGCAGCTAAGGCCGGCCATGGTCATCAGGGCACCGATGATTATGAGGCAGACGAATCAGAGAAGTGAAGAGACTTGTGAATCCACAACGGAGCGACCATCGAGCATGTGATGAGAACAGAGAACACGTGTCCGTCGGTTATGATGAAAGTCGCCGCTTATGGATTGTGAGCTGTACGACTGGAGGTCAGGCAGTCCCATGTAAATGAGGCTTCATCAGGGGAGGAAAAGTTCTACCACTTTCTCTGGACTGATACACTGTAACGAGTCAGCACAGGAGAGACACTGGATACAAGTGTAACAGGAGAGAAGCTGATGGGTGTACCTCACACAGGACCGTAACAAACCCTCAACCACGGGAAGCATTCGGTCAGGTTTTCATCCCATTCACTGACAGCAAGCAGAAATCTCGAAAATGGTGACAAAATTAAATAAGAAGTTTGTTAGAAAGTTGCAGAACTTTTCAGCACTGGGTCTTCATTTACCCACCACAGACCTGATCTGCGCCCCCGCCTGTCCCACCCGCTCACCCCAGACTCACGTCTCTCCAGATCCGCCACCCCAGCATGTCTCCGCACTGGATAGGGCCAGGATTTTAATGGCACAGCATAAAGCAGCTGGAGGCGCCCGGGGCACAGGACTGACAGTGGTGGAATGATGTCAGGGAGCTGAAGGAATAAATGCCCTGTGGTGCCCACACCGCTCCTGCCCTACTTTCCTAAGCACTGCCCTGATATGAGGAGAGTTAAGCCCAGTCTGCTGCCACGCTCATCATTAGATGCCACATCCATGGAGGACCCCGCTCGCTTATAAGACGCTCGGCTCGCTGCTAATCCCTGTAATCTGGACAATGAATATATTCACCCCCCTCGCTGCTGGGTAAATGGATACGATGAACGCAGCGGCGGGCAGAGCGCAACCGCAAAGATATTAACATGTTAGTTATGGTTTCCCCAGCTTTCCTACAGCCCTGAATGGGGAATCTGCAGTAATGCATCGTAATTAGGAGCCTGGCACAGCAGGGTGAGGGCACCAGTGGCAACTGGAACGGCAGAGTGAGGCAGTCCAGGAGATGCCAGGCAGTTACTGAACTAACCCCTGCTGGATGATCCTGGTAACATTGTGCCATCTTTCTGTCGCCTCGGACTAGTAGTCCCAGCAGTCGCATTATTAACCAAGGGGTTAATTATCTGCATTTGTCATAGGAGTGGAAAAGAAACAAAATGTGATAATCTGCAAGATGTTCCCCAAAACTGCCAGAAAACAGAGTGCAACAGAAAAAAAGTGGGGTAACATCAGCACTCAGGTGGTCTGCGGTGACACGCAGAGGATCATGGGAAATCAGCAGGTCTGCAGCCTGGCGTCTCGCGGTTCCCTCTCTGGGCTTTTACACAAGTTCTGGGTTAAGTAATAACCGGTAGTGTGTAAACTCTGCTTCCTGCCCAACACGGGGTTAACAGAGAGAAGCGATGTGCTGCAGACCTTTAGAGAGCTCAGCGGTGTAATAATCTGCAGGGTATATCACTATGTATCTGTCAGAAAGTAGAGGGGACAGAGCAATGTGCTGCAGATCTCTAGAGAGGTCAGAGGTGTAATAATCTGCAGGATATATCACTATGTATCTGTCAGGAGGTAAAGGGGACAAAGCGATGCTCTGCAGATCTCTAGAGAGGTCAGTGATGTAATAATCTGCAAGGTATCACTATGTATCTGTCAGGAGGTGGAGGGGACAGAGCAATGTGCTGCAGATCTCTAGAGAGGTCAGTGGTGTAATAATCTGCAGGATATATCACTATGTATCTGTCAGAAAGTAGAGGGGACAGAGCGATGTGCTGCAGATCTCTAGAGAGGTCAGTGGTGTAATAATCTGCAGGATATATCACTATGTATCTATTAGAAGGTAAAGAGGACAGGGTGATGTTCTGCAGATCTCTAGAGAGGCCAGCGGTGTAATAATCTGCAGGATATCACTATGTATCTGTCAGGAGGTGGAGGGGACAGAGCGATGTTCTGCAGATCTCTAGAGAGCTCAGTGGTGTAATAATCTGCAGGATATCACTATGTATCTGTCAGGAAGCAGCGCAATGTTCTGCAGACCTCAGATCTCTTTCTTGTGGTTGGGGGTCTCCGCCGCACTTACCCCGTGTAACCCCCAAACGTGAAGCTCCTCTTCCTGTAGTTCATGGTGGCGGTCAGGGCGGCTGTCCAGTGACTGAGGTTTGTGGCAGCTCTGTGCTCATCGCTGACAGCTGGGACCTCCCCGTCTCCTTCCGGAGTGTCTTGTAGTGGGGGGGAGGAAGGGTGGGCAGTGCGCCTCTTTGGGGTCTCTGCTGCCTCACATGACAATTTGCAGCTATATCCCCCCCCCCTCTTCACCTGGTGTCAGTCTTTACTATAGCTCTAGCATTTTATTCATACATCAGGTGATGCTTAGGATGACAACAGAGAGCAATAGCTTGTATTCGCCTACATCGCATATTTATATCAGACATGTTTGTCGCCTGAAGCGGGTGATGGGTTTCCTGCGTCTCGCCTTTAGTACATGCTGGGTGTTGTAGTGCATTTACCAAGCACCATTAACCCTTTCTCATCCTGAGGGTATAATAATGTGTATCAGCTGATCATGTGACCGCGCAGGAATAACGGCACAGAGGGGCAGTGTGAGCGCAGTTTGGGAATTCCGTGTCACTACAGTCGCTCTGTGTCTCTGACTTTGGGGGCCGATTGCAGCACTGAGGGGGAGACGGGCAACTGAATGACCCCATTGTCAGATCACAAGCGCCTCTCACTCCAGACACATCCACAATCCCACTATCCTTCTACAGAAGGCAGCGCTGGGGGAGGAGCTTACAGACACCCGCCGTATCACAGACGCGGCATTGTTACTGGTGGTTTTCACAGGGTTGTTATATATCATCTCATTTAAAGTCACTGCGTCCTCCCACAATGCACTGCTCTGCGCTATGTGGTTCACGAATAGAATGCCAGAATTGCAGTTAAGACTGACACCTACAGAGGCAGAGCAGAAAGAGAGGAACTGTCACTCTAAATGACAGTGTAGATGCATGTGCCACTCGGAGCAGTGAGAGCTGCTGTATTCAGGAACGCTATCTCTTCTCCTTAGAGAGAGCACCTAGAAGGTGAGAGAGGAGACTTATAAGGTCATGCATGCTCCTCTGGGTAATATGCAAATGAGGGAGATGGAACGATGCCTCTGCAGCGCCACCTATTGAAAGCTGCTGTATTGTCCCAGCTAGACGGGGCACCTGGAGTAAGGGGCTACTCTCATCTAACTTCTATGGGTTGGGCGCCCCTAGTGTCAGCGGCTTTGAGGGTTGTAACATTGTCTACATCATCCCCACCCAAAGAAAACCGTGAAACGGTCAAATTTCATAAAACGTGCATGGATGTCTGTGATGTGTGGCGGCCTCTGCTGGTAAATCACTGTAATGACAGATTGTAGGTTCAGCACCACAGACAGAGCTCATCTGTCAGTGAATGGAAACACTCTCCACAGGCTGAAAACCCATCCTGACCTTCTACTTCTCACAGCTGAGGGGTTGTTACAGTTGTATCCAGTGTAGACCAACCTCTGTGAGGTTAATACCCCGGACTGCGGGCCCATACATGTCTCCTGATACATTGTAACAAAGCAGCAGAGGAGAGAGATTTTGCCTTGGCAAGTCCAGATCTGAGGGGGTTTTCAGGATATGCGTGCAAAGAGGAAGGTTCCCATTCATTAATAGCAAGCAGAGATCTTGAAAATGGTGAGAAGTGAAACACAAAGTCTCTGTAAGCGTTGCAGAGAGGCTGATGGAGCGCCGAAGATTCAGACAGCGAGAAAATGGAATTATTACACTGACTGGTGTAGGACAAAAGGATAGATGAATAGAGGGATGGATGGAAGGATGGACAAAAGGATGTATGGAGAGATGGATAGAGGGAATGATGGACAAAAGGATGGATGGAGAGATGGATGGATGGAGAGACGGATAGAGGGATGGATGGATGGAAGGATGGACAAAAGGATGGATGAATAGAGGGATGGACGGAAGGACGAACAAGAGGATGGATGAATAGAGGGATGGATGGAGAGACGGATGTATGGAGAGATGGATAGAGGGATAGAGGGATGGATGGATGGATGGATGGATGGATGGAAGGATGGACAAAAGGATGGATGGATAGAGGGATGGATGGACGGATGGACAAAAGGATGGATGGACGGATGGACAAAAGGATGGATGGATAGAGGGATGGATAGAGGGATGGATGCAAGGACGGACAAGAGGATGGATGGAGAGAGGGATGGATGGAGAGACGGATGGATGGAGAGACGGATGGATGGAGAGACGGATGGATGGAGAGACGGATGGATGGAGAGACGGATGGATGGAGAGACGGATGGATGGAGAGACGGATGGATGGAGAGAGGGATGGATGGATGTATGGAGAGATGGATAAAGGAATGGATGGAAGGATGGACAAGAGGATGGATGGAGAGAGGGATGGATGTATGGAGAGATGGATAAAGGGATGGATGGAAGGACGGACAAGAGGATGGATGGATAGAGAGATGGATGGAAGGACGAACAAGAGGATGGATGGATGGATAGAGGGATGGATGGAGAGACGGATGGATGGATAGAGGGGTGGATGGAGAGACGGATGGATGGATAGAGGGGTGGATGTATGGAGAGATGGATAAAGGAATGGATGGAAGGACGGACAAGAGGATGGATGGATAGAGGGATGGATGAAAGGATGGACAAGAGGATGGATGGATAGAGGGATGGATGGAAAGATGGATGGATGCAAGGATGGACTAAAGGATGGATAAACGCACAGAGGGACAATCGGATGGATGGAAAGACAAAAAAAGGATGGATAGAGGGATAGATGGATGGACAGATGGATGAATGGACTGAGGGACGGATGGATGGATGATTGGATGGAAGGAGGGACAGTTGGAGGGACAGATGGATGGATGAATTGAGGGAAGGATGCATGAACAACCAACAAATGGATATATGGATAAGCAATTGGATGGACGGACGGAGATAGATGTATGGATGGACTGACGGATGGAAGAACAGATTGATGGACGGATGGATGGACAGATGGATGAGTGTACGGATGGATAAATGAATTGATGTGTGGACAGATGGACAAGTGAACGGATGGATGGATGTGAGGACGGACGGTTTCAGAACATTCAGTCTTCGGATCTGCAGTTGTGTGTCTGATGATTCTGGCTCTTGCTGCGCTCCGTCATCTGATCAGCCTCACACACATTGGGCACAGCTGGCACCTTCCCATGGCATTCGAGGCATGGTGCTCACCTCAATGTAAGTAAACAACATCTGCCGCTCTGCAGCGTTTAACCCTCTGTCTCCCGGGCACCATTGCACAGCTGACATTATATGAGCAGGAGACCAGCAGCGCCTCTAAGGGCGGCCACTATGTGTCGGTGACCCTGCAGACGCTCCATGCATTTCTGATTGTAAGCTCTTAGGAGCACAGCGCTCATCTTCACTGGACGGCCTGCACTCTGTAGGGGGAAGAGGTCTGTGGCTGAGCGGCGCCCCCACGCAGGCAGCGGCAGCCACTACATACGTATTTGTAATTCCTAGGATCAGCCAAACACAGAAGATCCAAGAAAACACTACATTTGCACAGATAATGGCGCCGCTCAGTGCCAGAGGAGTAACCTGAAGCTGCTGGGCCCCAATGCAAAATCTGTAACGGGGCCCCCAATCATAATGCTTCATTTATAGTACTGGTCTCCTTCTATGGGGAAAAGAGCCGTTTTGGGCCCCTAAGGCTCCAGGGCCCAGGTGCGACCACATCTTCTGCACCCCCTATAGTTATGCCCCTGGTTAGAGGGGCACCCCTCCCATACATGTGTTTGAACTCTATCACTGGACCTAAAATTCTGCTTCATTTTTGCACAGTAAGCATAATTTCGCCTTCATATTGGTGTCACTTTAATATCCGGGTCTTGATATCCAGATAATTCACCTGCAGGGGGGCAGTAATTGATGACACCCCCCCATTACTTGCACCATTATTATAATGTGACAGATTACAGACGGGGGAGAGGTGTGATATAATAATGTCACACGGCGGCGCCTCCGTCCTGACAAGGAGGTCACCTGCCTGTCACACACGAGGAGCAGCAGCTGCAGCACCAGCAAGTGTTATGTAAGTTGTGCATCGCTGGCATCTGCAGCTGGATATTCCCCGGGGCGACAGCATGTGCCACATCTACAGCTGGAGCCACAGCAACGAGCCATCATCAGCATCCTACAGGAAAGGGATCATCATGCTTCTCTAGGACAGGGGATCCTCATCTTCCTCTGTCATGGCAGGGACCATCCTCATCATCCTCCTCCTCCAGCATAAAGATCATAATTGTCTGGGATGGGACAGAAATCATTATCATCCCCTGGCACAGGAAGCATCATCCTCCTCTTCCTCCTCCTCCTGGAAAGAAATCATTATCATTATCTTCCTGCATGACAAGTATCATCATGATCATCATTTTCCTCTGGCATAAGAATCATCATCCTCCAGGATGGAAAATGAATCATCATCTTGGTTTATCACCATCTTCCAGGAAAGGGATCATTATCTTCCTCTAGCACAAGAATCATCCTCCGGGACAAGAATCCTCATCTTCCTTCTCAGTGATCTGATCATCCTCCATGACAGGGTTCATCATTATCATCACTCTCCTACTCCAGGACAGAGATCATCGTCCTGAATAAGAATCATCATCAATCTTCTCCAGCAGAAAGATCATCATACTCTGGGACAGGAATCATCATCATCATCGCCTGGCACAGAAATCATCATCCTCCATCACAAGAATCATCACCCATGATGTGAACCATCATTTTCCAGGACAGTAATCATCATCATCATCATCCTCCTCCAGGAAGAGGATTATCATCCTCCTCTGGAACAAGAATCCTCATCTTCCTTCTCAGTGATTTTATCCTCCTCCTCCAGACAGGGTTCCTTATCATCCTCCATGATAGAGTCCATCATCATCACTCCCTTACTCTAGGACAGGAATCATCACCATCATCCTCCATCACAAGGATAATCATCTTCTGGGACAGGAATCATTATCCTCCAACACAAAGATTCTCCCCAGGACAGGAATCATCATCCTCTCTCTTCAGTAAAGGGAATATTATCATCCTCTGGGACAGAAATAAACATCATCCTCCAGGAATAGGATTATCATCATCCTCTGGGACAGGAATCATCATCTTGGAAGGACTAGATAGACCATGTGGTCTTTTTGCTATGTTTCTATCCACCATCACAGCAATCATCATTATTCCTGGAACAGGAATCATCATCCTACAGAACACAGATCATCATCATCATCATCATCCACCACCACAGGACTCGCACCACTCAGAATGGTGTTGGGGCACACAGTGTAGTGGTCATAAGATACGAAGCAAAATCAAAACTCGAGTGGACAGAGAAGAAATCCTTGCATCCCACAATATGGGGTGGGTGTGCGGCCCCCGACCCTCTAGACCCCCATAGATCAGTCTCACATACAGTGCATTTGCCTCTGACACAGTTATATGAAATCACAGTATTTAAAGGAGATGGGGCATTATAAATCCCCGGCCTCAGCTGTCATGTGCCAATATACCAGCATCACTGCTGCGACCAGTGACTGGCTACAGCGGCCACATACTGGCACTGCCTGGCATAGCTTCTGGCATGTAAATAAAGACTGGTGGAGACCACCGCAGCATAGGTGCTAGACTGGCAGCGAATGTAACAGATGAGCGCTGCTGCCAGTTGAATCGGTCCAACTCTCAGACAATCCCTTTAAATACTAATTAGGTTAAATAGATGCACAACAGTCTCTTTCCTGCTTGGACGGACCTGGAAGTCACTGGCACCATCCAAGTCTAGCAGAGCGGCGGCGAAGCAACGTAGACTGCGGATTCCCTGCAGGAGCCGGCTGATTGATGTGCTCAGGAGCAATGCTCCATCTAAGCCTTTGTTGGTGGTGAACAGGCAGTTTGGGACCCGGGCACTGCGTCCTCTAAGGGCAGCACAGAGCCCATCAAGGCACCGTAACAACAAGCTAGAAAGCAGCCAGATATACAGAGAATGGAGAATGCAGGGAAATGCCATGTTTCCCTGAAAATAAGACATAGCATGATTTTCCAGAATTTGTGAGGATGCAAAATGATTTTGCAGGCTTTTTGAGGATGCTTGAAATATAAGCCCTACTCCAAAATTAAGCCCTGCTAACAGTTAATTAAAAAAGTCAATATAAATAGTGTTCAGGCAGCTATACATGTAAAAAAGTTAAACCTTTTTGAACAAAAATTAATATAAGACACTGTCTTATTTTCAGGGAAACACGATAGCAGCAAATGAAGGCCATTCTATCCATAACTTTGGTTTTAGTACAAGAAGCTCCATAGCTTTGAAAGTGTCACTCTTGACTCCGCATGCAAAGTAGGACCAAAGGGTCCAATTGGCTGTTCAGTACTCTGAACCACTTCCTCCTGCTCCTTTTGCATTAACCCCACCCCATTGTCAATTCACGGTTCCAGCATCATTGAGCTGGAGGTGCTGCAGGTTTCAGGTGCACATTTCAGGATTGGCGCATGCTCTGCTGTGTGCATCGGGCTTGCACACGTCACATGTATGTGCCTCTCCTGGAAGTGAAATACACGCACAGTGTCCGGCATGCATGGCGTTTCTAGTTCAGAGGAGATGGAAGTGTTAATAAATTGACCAAGGACAGTGTTAGCACTGAAGTAGGGGCAGGAAACTTGGACTATTGCCAAGGTGTGAACTGCCCACTGGGGAAAAAAAACACTGATTTGGGGGCCAAGAAGCTGATGACACTAAAACCAAAGGTGTGGGTAGAATGGTCCTCATCCCCCCCCCCCCCCCCCTCCTCTATGATAGAATTCATAGATAGGGAAAAAGGGTGACAGACATCCTTGAACAGTATCCAGGTCTTATGCAGTGAAGATCACTGTCTACATCTCTGGTGGTAGAGGGCAGTGAAGGGATCAATGTTTTCATCCCTGGTGGTCTAGGGTAGTAAAATGGTCAATGTCCACATTCCTGGTGTATTCTAGGGCAGTGAAGGGATCAATGTCTGCATTTGTGATCTAGGACTGCAAAAAGATTAATGTCTATATCCCCAGTGCTCTAGGCAGCAAAGGGGTTCATGTCTACATTCCTGGTCGTCTAGGGCAATAAAGAGAGCAATGTCTGCATCCCTGTGGTCTAGAGCAGTGATAGGATCATTGTCTGTATCCCTGATGGACGAGGGCAGTAAAAGGATCAATGTCTGGATCCCTGGTGGTCTAGGTCAGCGAAGGGCTCAATATCTGCATCCCTGTGGTCTAGGCAAGTGAAGGGATCATTGTCTATATCCCTGATGGTCTAGGGCAGTGAAGGAATTAATCCCTGATGGTCTAAATCCCTGATGGTCTATCTGTCTACATACCTGGTGGTCTAGGGCAGTGATGATCACTATCTACATCCCTGATGGTCTAGGGCAGTGAGAATCACTGTTTATTTCCCTGGTGCTCTAGGGCAGTGAAAGGATCAATGTCCATATCCCTTGGTGCTGTAGGGTAGAATAGGGATCAGTGTCTACATCCATGGTTGTCTATAGCAATGAAGGTGGATGGTTTGGTACCAAGTTACATATGGCATGTGGAGACAAATTAACAATCTATGCATAGGATTCATAGATTGGGAAAAACAGGTGACAGAATTACTTTATATAGCATCCAGGTCTAGTACAGTGAAGATCACTGTCAATATCCCTGGTGCTCTAGGCCAGTGTTTCTTAACTCCAGTCCTCACGCCCCCACAACAGGTCATGTTTTTAGGATTTTCTCATAATTGCAAAGGTGATGTAATTATTGTCGGTGCCTCTGACACTGCACAGGTGTTCTCTCTATAAGATAACCTGAAAACATGACCTGTTGGGGGTGCTGAGGACTGTATTTGAGAAACACTGCTCTAGGCATTGAAGGGCTTAATGTGCACATCCCTGGTGGTCTAGGGCAATGAAGAGTTCAATATCTACATCCCTGGTGCTCTAGGGCAGCGAAGATCAGTCTACATCCCTGTTGGTCTAGGGTAGTGAAGGGATTAGTGTCTATATCTCTGGTGCTCTTGTGCAGTGATGATCACCGTCTTGATCCCTGGTGGTCTATCACAGTGAAGGGGTTAATGTTTGTATCATTGACGGTGTAGGGCAGCGAAGAAGTTAATGTCATGCCCAATGGCCTACAGCAGTAAAGGTGGATGTGTCAGCATACCTGGTGATTTAGGGCAGTAAAGAAGTTAATTGCAGAATCCCTGGTGGCATATGGCAGTGAAGGAGTAAGTTTCAGTACTCGTGGTGGTATAGTGCAGCAAAAGGGTTAATGTCAATAATCCTGGTGTACAATGAGGTGGTTCATTCCATTATCTCTGGTGATCTTGGCCAGTGAAGGGGTTGGGGTAAAGATCCCTGGTGGTCTAGGGGTAGGCAAATGGTTAATTTTAAAATCCCTAGTGGTGGACATTGAAAGGGTTAAAGTTGGAGTTCGATGGTTACTCGCCTCTCCAGGCTCTGGGGGAGGATTAACCCTGACGGTTTATCTTCCCGTTTCCTCCCTGCACTGATCATAAAAATGAGCACAGAAAGGTTGGTGCAACTGTGATCCTCTATGTGATCGGGCAGAGTGATTCAGGAGCGCTCTGCCTCATCATTAAGGGAAGAGCTCAGAGAATCTGCACAGAGGCACATGGTCCCTGAGTATGAAGCGACTGAGCTACATGGCCATGCAAAAGGGAGCAGTACTGACAGGAGGGGTTACTAAGCACCTGGAAACCCCTCTAAGTGCATTGCTGCATGTTATATGTACATATGCATGTTCATCCTGGGCCTCCTGATCCACTTACACAGGAGCGAAGACGCACCATAAAACAGTGCAGTCATATCTGCCCGACAATCTGTGGAAAGCTGAATGACAATACACAGAATAATGGCGGCCAGTAGTGGATAACGCAGAAAGATGACGGAGGGGCTGAGAGTATAATAACCCCCAATGTGCCTTCTTCTAGTCAGCATCATCCCCCATAACACCTGAGCTCCCATCATCCAGTAGGATGCAGGTTCAGGATGCCTGTCCCCCTTGGTGTATTTCAGGGCACAGTCCTCCCCCCCGCCCTCTGCTGCACATTAACTAATGAGGTCGCCAACTGTTAATAATCGGCCTCTTAGCTACAATTAATGGAATCAATTGTGCTCAGATTGTAGATTCAGCGTCACACGCTCCAGCGCACGCAACGCATCCCGTACCCGTGTGCAGGCTAGCATTAGCAGCGACAATGAGACAACTCTGCAGAACATTGCTCTATCCTCTCCAGATCCAGAAGGATACATAGCGATATATTCTGCAGATTATTACACCACTGACCTCTCTAGAGATCTGCAGAACATCGCTTTATCCTCTCTACCTCCTGAAATATAGTGATATACTGCGCAGATTATTATACCGCTGACCTCTCGAAGGATCTGCAGAACATCGCTCTGTCCCCTCTACCTTTTGACAGATACATAGTGATATATTCTGCAGATTATTACACCACTGACCCCTAAGAACATTGCTGTCCTCAACACCTCCTGACAGATTAGTGTTACACTCTGCAGATTATTACACCACTGACCAATCCAGAGCTCTGCAGAACATCGCTCGGTCCTTTCTAACTCCTGACAGATGAATAGTGATATATTCTGCAGATTATTACATTCCTGAGCTCTCTAGGGATCTGCAGAGCATTGCCCGGTCCCCTCTAGCTCCAGTCAGATACATAATGATATATTCTCTTTTTCCCTTCCTGTCATTCATTTCATTAAGGAACATTGCAGTCACCCCCTATCCTTCAAAAATGGCTGATAACAGGGAACAATAGAGTGCTATTATAATAATAAACTGCACAGATAAGACACTGTACAGGGAGGTTAGGGTTAATAAAGGTCTTCCAAGCATTGCACTTTCCTAGTGTACCCAAGGTGTTTCTATGCAGAAGGGTTGTATATGGAGTGGCAGATATGCGATACACTTCTATCATGTTGGGGTCCAGTATAGACAGCGGAGGGGTGCTGGGGAGGGAGACACATACAGTACAAGCAAATATTCTGCACAGTGCAGCAGATCATCAATCAACAGAGGGAGGACACACTGTAACGCATGCAGGCTGTGAGCAGTGACCTCAGCATAAGAAACAAGCCATAACTGCAATCACCACTGATCAGAGATGATGTGGGCCCAAGAGCTGACAGCTTAACAAACGAAAGGACAGCAGAAACATTATATATCCCATAGCCCCACCCATCCCTGCAATATATATATTTGATCTACCATATATACACCTATGTATACATGTATACACACATCTACAGACCACTTGCCACAAGTAACACACATTTATACAGTATATCCAGTATAGTGACGATGTATACAGTATACAGTTATATAACGATATAACAGTTATAATACACATAGTATAAATAATGCCATATAATATACATATATATGTAGCTGCGGATATATGTGCTCTGCACTCACCGCACTCCGAGGATGCAGATTACCCCCTCTGCACAGAGCGCTCGATATGTTTATATACTCCTGTCTATCCCATGTCTGAGAATAACTGCAAGGCAAACTGAGGATGCTGGGAGAGGATGGGGGCAGGTTCCCGAAGATGGAGGGGTGCTAGATCTGAAGATAATGGGGCCGGTTCCCGAAGATGGTGGGGTGCTAGATCTGAAGATAATGGAGCAGGTTCCTGAAGATGGAGGGGTGCTAGATCTGAAGATAATGGGGCCGGTTCCCGAAGATGGAGGGGTGTTAGATCTGAAGAGAATAGGGCAGGTTCCTGAAGATGATGGGGTGCTAGATTTGAGGATAATGGGGCAGGTTCTAGAGATGATGGAGTGTTGGATCTGGTGATGATGAGGCCAGTTTTAGAAATGATGGGGTGTTAGATACAGAGATAATGGGGCAGCTTCTGAAGATGATGGGGTGCTAGATCTGCTGCTGTGGAGGCAGGTTTTAGAGATGTTGGGGTGCTAGATATGAAGATAATGGGGCAGGTTCTGGAAATGATGGCGTGCCAGATTTAGTGATGATGAGGCAAGTTCTGGAGATGATGGTTTGTTGAATCTGAAGATTACGGGGCAATTTCTGAAGATGATAGATGTTAGATCTGAAAATAGGGAGGCTGGTTCTAGAGATGATGGGGCGCTGGATCTGGTGCTGATGACGCAGGTATTAGAGATGACTGGATACTAGATCTGAAGTTAACAGGTAAGGCTCTGAAGAGGATGGGATGTTGATCTAGAGATGATGGGAGGGTGGGAGTGGTGATGATGAGGGAGGTTTTAGAGATGACCATGTGCTGGATCTGAAGATAACAGAGCAGGTTCTGGAGGTGATGGGGTGCTGGATCTGGTAGTGATGGGGCAGATTGTAGAAATGACAGGTGTGTATGTTCTAGAGAAGTTTGGGATAGGCTTTGGAGATCATGAGGTGGTAAAACTGCTTGATAGAAGGTCATGTGATGGAGCTCTAAATCATAATGTGATACAAGTCAAAAAACTTAAGAAAAGGTTTTCCAAATGTGCAGAGTAGAGCATGAGACGATGGGGTAAATATACTGGAGGTGTAGGGTTGAGCTTTGGAAAGATATCTAGAGATGATGGGGTGGAGATGATGGAGCATAAGTCCTGCAGAAGATGGGTGCCGGATCTGAAGATTGTAGAGTATGGCTGGAGATGATCAAGGAGTTTGATGAAGATGCTGAATGCTGGCTCTGGAGAAGATGGGCGCAGGTCCTAGAGAAGATGATGGATGCAGTTTCTGGAGAAGCTGATGGGTGTGGGATCTGGAGAAGACGGGTGCAAGTCCTGAAGAAGATTATAGGTGCAAGTTTTGGAGATGATGGGCAAAGGTTCTGGAGAAGATTATGGGTGCATATTTTGGAGATGATGGCTGCAGATTCCGAATATGATGAGTGCGGGTTCTGAGGGTGCAGGAGGCAGTTACTGGAGAAGATGATGGGTGTTGGTTTTGAAGATGATTAGTACAGGTACTGGGGAAGTTTATTGGGGCAGGTCCTGAAGATGATAGGTGCAGGTTCTGGTGAAGACAAATGCAGGTCCTGGAGAAGTTTATGGGTGCAGGTTCTGAAGATGATAGGTCCTGGTGCTGAAAGTGAAGTAGACAATTACTGGTGCAGATGATGAGTGAAGGTTTTGGAAGTAATGGCTCCAGGGTCTGGAGAAGATAAGTGCAAGTTCTGGGGGTGAAGGAGGCAGTTACTGGTACAGATGATGGGTTTAGGTTCTGGAGAGGATTATGGGTTCAGATTTTGGAGATCTGGGTGCAGATTCGGTTACTAGAGAAGATGATGGGTGCTGGTTCTGAAGATGATGAGTGCAGGTCCTAGAGAAGTTTATGGATGCAGGTTCTGAAGATGATAGGTGCAGGTTCTGAAGAATATTGAGTGCAGGTTCTGGAGATGATGGGCGCAGGTTTTGTAGGTAATGGGTGCAGGTTCTGGAGAAGATATGAAATTTCTGGAGATGAGGGAAGCAGTTACTGGTGCAGATGATGAGTTCAGGTTCTGGAGATGATGAGCTCAGGTTCTGGAGATGATGAGCTCAGGTTTTGGAAAAGATTATGGGTGCAGATTTTGGAGGTGATGGTTGTAGGTTCTGAAGATAATGAGTGCGGGTTCTGAAGGTGAAGGAGGCAGTTACTGGAGAAGATGATGGGTGCTGGTCCTGAAACTGAAGAAGACAGCTAATAGAGCAGATTCTGGAAATGATGGATACAGGTTCTGCAGAAGGTAAGTGCAAGTTCTGGAGGTGAAGGAGGCAGCCAGTGGTGCAGATAATGGGTGCGGGTTTTGGATATTGTAGGGTATAGCTGGTTATTAGGCAGATTCTGTTAAAAATGGGGTACAGACGATGATGGGGGCCACTTTCTAGACACAAGTAAGCAGTATAGCCTTGTGGACACAGTCATGCGAGAGGTTCCAGTTTTCTGGGTGCTGAATGCTTTCTAGTCGATTTTAGGTCACGGTCCAGAGGAGAAGGTGGGTAACACCTGAGGTGCAGGTTTGGGAAGTATTTCCTCCTGGCACTGCCCGCTGTCTACATGGGCTGCTGGGAGTGTCATCTACACTGCTGGTTGATGGAAGGATGGAGCAGAATTGATGGGATGAGAGGAAGCTGGGGTCTTCTATGGTCGATGGTGCCGGTGCCACTGGGTGATCCTCAGTGCCAGGGAGGGGGAACAGATGCAGCTTTAGAGATGCTCAGTTCACGTCTGGAATGAGAGCTGAGTAATCCAGAGATTCTCCGGAGATGCCAGCCTGTAGGGCAGGGGGAAGGCCGATCTGAGATGCCAGGCTGTGAGGCGGGGGGGGAAGGGTGGCAGAGATGCCAGTCTTTTAGGTTAGGGGGAGGGGGTGATGAGCCGCAGGGGGAGATTCCATGCTGCCGCAGCCTTAGATGTGTCTGAGCAGATAGATGGAAGAGGCAGCGAAGAGTCACATGGAGCTTCTTCTACCAGAGCCTCAGCTTCTCTACCGGAACAGATTTACCCAGAATTAACCCCGTCCTGACCGCACAGACACAACAACACATGAGGTCAGAGAATGCAGCGTTCAAAGCGAGCACCATATTTATCAGTGTACTGCGCCAAATATGATGCTGGGAACAACAGCTGTGACCCGGGAGCACCGGGGGGACTTGTAGGTTGTCTTGTGGCCGATATCACCAGGAATGAGAAGGAGTCGTGTTAGAAAACATCAAGGGAGAGCGCCTGCAGGAGCCGTAGTGCAGTCCACTGTACAGCAGATAATACAAACCTGTGTAGCAGGAAGAGGCAGTCTACCGTATGTCAGATAATACAGGACTATATAGCATGATGAGACCATTTATTGTAAAGACGATGATACAAGTCTGTGCAGTCTGGAGAGGCAGTCTACTGTACAGAGAATGATACAACCTTGTAAAGTGTACAGACGATGATACATTTCAGTGCAGTAGTGATAGGCACAGAGGATAATACAGGTCTGTACAATATGAGGAGGTAGTCTACTATGCTGAGGGTGATACATGAGGGTGAGGATTATGGGTTCAGATTTTGGAGATCTGGGTACAGATTCTGTTACTAGAGAAGATGATGAGTGCAGGTCCTAGAGAAGTTTATAGATGCAGGTTCTGAAGAATATTGAGTGCAGGTTCTGGAGATGATGGGTGCAGGTATTGTAGGTAATGGGTGGAGAGGGTGATCAATGAGTGGAACAGGTTACCACAGGAGGTGGGGAGTTCTCCTTCAATGGAAGTGTTCAAACAAAGGCTGGACAGACATCAGTCTGGGATGATTTAGTGATCCTGCACTGAGCAGGGGGTCGGACCCGATGACCCTGGTGGTCCCTTCCAACTCTACCATTCTATGATTCTACGATTATACAAGTCTGTGCAGTATGAAGAGGCAGTCTGCTGTATACAAGATTATACAAGTTTGTATAGTATGGAGAGACAGTCTACTGTACAGAGGATCATACAAAACTGTACAGTATGGAATGGCAGTCTCCTGTACAAAGGATTGTAGCCTGAGTAGTATGGAGAGACAGCCTGCTATATACAAGTCTGCATAGTATGGAGAGGCAGTCTGCTGTACAGCAGATCATACAAGTCTGTGTTGTATGGTGCGGCCGACAAGTGATCTGTAAGAAGAACCTTTGAGCATGTGTGATAATGATTGCAGCCTGCAGTTACACTTCACAAGCAGAGAGTGACTCTATACCGGTCGCTGACTGTACATCTCCTATTATTTGGGGTGTCGCTTCTGTACCTCGCCCCAACTCTGCTGTCAGGGCTGATCTCTGCTCCCCCTCCAGCTCACCCACTGATCTCTACATTATCACAATTGCCCTGATTACATTCAGTGCCGAGGACGTTCCCCTCCCCCAGCCTTCTATTATGATGGGTATCCCAGAAACCGCCCAACTGGGAAGCGGTGGTGACTCCGCAGCGCGGCCTGCAGGATGCCATCAGATGCGCTTGACAGCATGCAGCTACTATGGGCATGTAGCCCTGTGGTCAATGTCTGCACTGCAAGGGCCATTTAAGGCTTCTTGCGCCCTCGTCTGGGGTGCCTGTGGCATAACTGCCAACATAAATGAGGACATTTAAGCTTCGCCCTCGCTGCTCCAAGGCCATCCACCAATGGCTACAAGCCGCCCACTATTTGGGGTAACTCTGCACCTCAAACTTCTGCGCACTCTTCCTGGCTGCCATCACCCGGGCTGTGGGCACAGTGTGGCAGCCGGCTGACGAGCGCAGCTTTCTCTACACACACACTTAGCAGGTTTTTTTTCTCTCGCTGCTGTCGGTTAATTATCGGAGTAATTTGCAGGTTTCAGGATAATTAGGAATTTAACGATTTAACTGCCAGGAAACCAGATGGAGCTGCGCCGGTGGAGAACACAGGGTGGAGAGGGCTAGGCCCGACCGTGTAAAGTCCTGACGGGCTCTGCGGAAGCACTCATCCAGGGACCGCACAGCAGGGAACCGCAGCTGTCACCATGTAATGACTTCACCATCCAGCAGGTGGCGGAGTAGCACCATCAATAAAGACTCATGGAAATTGTCACTGCCAGACTACAGCTGAGATACCGATGCAATGGAACCTACTGTTCTCTGTTATCAGCCATTAAAGGCAAGGCAGAGGCGGACCGTAGAATTATTGAGTGCTGAGACCCCTAGAGACAGTTACATCATATATATGATATGAGCTGCTCCTCTTATAACGCTCTAGTGCTACTGGTAATATAAGACAGGGGCGTAGCTAAAGGCTCATGGACCTGGGTACAAAAGTTTATCTTGGGGCCCCCCAACTTCTCTTAACTGTTTAAAGCAGAGGCGTAACTTGAAGCTCCTGGGCCCCGATGCAAAACCTGTAACAGGGCCCAAATATAATGCTTTATCCATAGTACTGGGCTCCCTATATGGAGAAGAGAGGCCTTATGGGCCCTCTGAGGCTCCTGGGCCCGGGTGCAACCGCATCCCCTGCACCCTCTATAGTTACGCCAGTGCTTCAGAGACATTTACATCATATGTGACTGATGTCAGCTACTCCTCTTATAACGCTCCAGCACTGATATAACCTCTAGAGATATATCATATGCAGGGGTGTAACTATAGAGGATGCAGGGGATGCGGTTGCACCCGGGCCCAGGAGCCTTAGGGGGCCCATAAGGCCTCTCTTTTCCATATAGGGAGCCCAGTACTATGTATAAAGCATTATAGTTGGGGGCCCCATTCCAGGTTTTGCATTGGGGCCCAGGAGCTTCAAGTTACGCCTCTGCTCATATGTGAGTGATATCAGCCTCTCCTCTTATAACGCTCCAGCACTGATATAATCTCCAGAGATATATCATATGTGAGTGATGTCAGCTACTCCTCTTATAACGCTCCAGCACTGATATTACTCACATATGATATAATATCTGTGGAGGTTATATCAGCCTCTTCTTTTATAACGCTCCAGCACTGATATAACCTCCACAGATACTATATCATATGTGAGTGATATCAGCGTCTCCTCTTATAACGCTCCAGCACTGATATAACCTCCACAGATACTATATCATATGTGAGTGATATTAGCCTCTCCTCTTATAATGCCCCAGCACTGATATAACCTCCACAGATACTATATCATATGTGAGTGATATCAGCCTCTCCTCTTATAACGCTCCAGCACTGATATAATCTCCAGAGATATATCATATGTGACTGATGTCAGCTACTCCTCTTATAACGCTCCAGCACTGATATTACTCACATATGATATAATATCTGTGGAGGTTATATCAGCCTCTTCTATTATAACGCTCCAGCACTGATATAACCTCCACAGATACTATATCATATGTGAGTGATATCAGCCTCTCCTCTTATAACGCTCCAGCATTATTATAAGGCTTCACTGTGATAGTTCCGGGCTCTCCACCCGGTTACTTTCCTTGGTGTGATGTATTATAGTCTTGCCTCCTCCTTCCAGGCTTCACATCCGCTATCATTACAGCTTCGCTCCTCTCTTGTTATCTCCATGATGTTTCAGATCCGCCTCCTCGCACCGAGTATCATCTCTGATTCACTGACTGTAATTGCGCAGATCTGGAGAGATGTGTTATGCGGAGTCTCCTCGGGTCAGGGCGACAGGCAATGGGGCGGTAAGAATCAGCGCACTGGAGCGCGGGGTCAGCGCCGAACAATTATTAGATAATCTGCTTTCAATCCTCAAGAGAGAAGAGGAAGAAACGCGGTGGTGTTACTATGGAAACGCCATTATCAGAACTTAGTGGAGTTGTCTTTACTCATTGTTCAGCTCTCGGGGACTGAAAACTTTACTGCAGAACCTCAAACCCTGGCGAACACAGTGCCCACATATATAAGAGTGATATACAGTGCCCATATAGTAGTGCCATATAGTGCCCACATATATAAGAGTGATATACAGTGCCCATATAGTAGTGCCATATAGTGCCCACATATATAAGAGTGATATACAGTGCCCATATAGTAGTGCCATATAGTGCCCACATATATAAGAGTGATATACAGTGCCCATATAGTAGTGCCATATAGTGCCCACATATATAACAGTAATACACAGTGCTCATATAGTAGTGCCATATAGTGCCCACATATATAAGAGTGATATACAGTGCCCATATAGTAGTGCCATATAGTGCCGACATATATAACAGTAATACACAGTGCCCATATAGTAGTGCCATATAGTGCCCACATATATAACAGTGATATACAGTGCCCATATAGTAGTGCCATATAGTGCCCACATATATAACAGTGATATACAGTGCCCATATAGTAGTGCCATATAGTGCCCACATATATAACAGTGATATACAGTGCCCATATAGTGCCCACATATATAACAGTGATATACAGTGCCCATATAGTAGTGCCATATAGTGCCCACATATATAACAGTGATATACAGTGCCATATAGTGCCCACATATATAACAGTGATATACAGTGCCCATATAGTGCCCACATATATAACAGTGATATACAGTGCCCATATAGTAGTGCCATGCAGTGTTCACATAATAGTGCCACACATTGGCAATAGTGGCATACTGTGCCCACATAAGGCCCCCTGTCCACGAACGTGTATTCACGGCGGTAAACCGCTGGCGAATGACGCCGGCCTACGCTTTCCATAGCATTGTTATGGAAAGCAGCGGCACCTGTCCACGAGCGGAGAATCATTGCGATTCTCCGCTCGCAACGGTCAATTCGCAGCATGCTGCGAATTGCCCCAATTCTCCGCGGCCAGCCTATCTATCAGATAGGGCTGACCAGCAGAGATTCGGCGGCGGCTCCTGCTCCACCCGTGGACAGTTGGCCTAATTCTACCATACAGTGCCAATAGTGTCATACAGTGTTCACATAGTAGTGCCATAGGGTGCTCATATTATACTGCCATGCAGTACCCAAATTACATCACAGCCATCATTGGGATCCGGATATAAATGTGATATCACCGATCAGAGAGTAAGATTAGAGTAAACTGCTTGAAGTGGGGTCAATCCAAAGAAGTCACCTGAAGATGTGCAGACAGGATAGAATGGCTACAGCCCTACGACCCATCTGCAGCATCGCTGAGAACCGCCATACAATGCCACACGTGACAGCCAAATCCAGAGATGCCGACACTGCAAGGTAATCGTTACTAAATATACATAGAGGGGCCCTGTCACCCCCCAAAATGACCTTATGGTGCTATAAGGGGATGTGACCGGCAGCCCAGTGAAGTAGCCTATATACCCCCACGATCCAGCGCTGTCACCCGCTGATAAATATATGACTCTTCAGCAGGGGGCAGCACTGCCTGTCACATCCTACAGCAGCGCCAAAACTTACTTCACGAAGGGAGGTGACAGGAACCCTTCACAGATACATATATCCAAAACAGGTGCCTCAGCAATATACATCACCTCACTCTCATCTGGGGGTTGTATATGACCACTAGGGGCGCCCTGCTGTTCTCTTATCCTCTGAAGGTTGCATGTGACCACTAGGGGCACCCTGCTGTTCTCTTCTCATCTAGGTGTTGTATGTGAACACTAGGGGCACCCTGCTGTCCTCTTCTCTTCTGGAGGTTGTATGTGACCACTAGGGGCACCCTGCTGTCCTCTTCTCTTCTGGAGGTTGTATGTGACCACTAGAGGCGCCCTGCTCTTCTCTTCTCATCTGGAGGCTCTATGTGACCACTAGGGGCGCCCCGTTGCTCTGTTCTCATCTAGGTGTTGTATGTGACCACTAGGGGCGCCCTGCTGTTCTCTTCTCATCTTGGTGTTGTATGTGAACACTAGGGGCACCCTGCTGTCCTCTTCTCTTCTGGGGGTTGTATGTGACCACTAGGGGCGCCCCGTTGTTCTCTTCTCATCTAGGTGCTGTATGTGACCACTAGGGGCGCCCTGCTGTTCTCTTCTCATCTAGGTGTTGTATGTGACCACTAGGGGCGCCCTGCTGTTCTCTTCTCATCTAGGTGTTGTATGTGACCACTAGGGGCACCCTGCTGTCCTCTTCTCTTCTGGGGGTTGTATGTGACCACTAGGGGGGCCCTGCTGTTCTCTTCTCCTCTGGGGGTTGCATGTGACCACTAGGGGCGCCCTGCTGTTCTCCCCTCATCTGGGGGTTGTATGTGACCACTAGGGGCGCCCTGCTGTTCTCTTCTCATCTGGAGGTTGTATGTGACCACTAGGGGCGCCCTGCTGTTCTCTTCTCATCTAGGTGTTGTACGTGACCACTAGGGGGCCCTGCTGCTATCCTCACATCAGGGGGTTGTATGTGACCACTAGGGGTACCCTGCTGTTATCTTATCCTCTGGAGGTTGTATGTGACCACTAGGGGCCTCCTGCTGTTCTATTCTCCTTTGAGTGTTGTATGTGAACACTAGGGGCGCCCTGCTGTTCTCCTCTCATCAGGGGGTTGTATATGACCACTAGGGGCGCCCTGCTGTTTTCTTATTACCTAGGTGTTATATGTGACCACTAGGGGCGCCCTGCTGTTCTCTTATTACCTAGGTGTTATATGTGACCAGTAGCGGTGCCCAGCTGTTCTCTTATCCTCTGGAGGTTATTTGTGACCACTAGGGGCGCCCTGCTGTTCTCTTATTACCTAGGTGTTATATGTGACCACTAGGGGCGCCCTGCTGTTCTCTTATCCTCTGGAGGTTATTTGTGACCACTAGGGGTGACGTGCTGTTCTCTTCTCATCTGGAGGTTGTATATGACCACTAGGGGCGCCCTGCTGTTCTTTTCTCTTCTTGGGGTTGTATATGACCACTAGAGGCTGCTGTTGTCTTCTGGGGGTTAATTGTGACCACTTGGTGGCACCCTGCTGTTCTCTTCTCATCTGGAGGATGCACGTGACCAGAAGGGGCGCCCTGTTATTTTCTTTTCATCTGGGGGTTCTATGTGACCACTTAGGGCACCCTGCTGTTCTCTTATTACCTAGGTGTTATATGTGACCACTAGGGGTGCCCTGCTGTTCTCTTCTTATTTAGGGGTTGTATGTGAGGACTAGGGGCACCCTGCTGCTCTTTTCTCAACTGTGGATTCTATGTGACACTAGGGGCACCCTGCTGTTCTCTTCTCTTCCGGGGGTTGTATGTGACCAGTAGGGGCGACCTGCTGTTCTTCTTTCATCTTGGGGTTGTATGTGATCACTCGGGGCGCCCAGCTGTTCTCTTCTCATCTGGGGGTTGCATTTTACCACTAAGGGCACCCTGCTGTTCCCTTCTCATCTGAGGGTTGCATGTAACCACTAGGGATGCTCTGCTGTTCTTTTCTCTTCTGGGGTTTATATGTGATCACTAGGGGCACCTTGCTGTTCTATTTTCATCTAGGTGTTGTGTGTGACCACTAGGGACGCCCTGCTGTTCTCTTCTCATCTGGGGGTTGTATGTGACCTCTAGGGGTGCCTTGCCATTCTCTTCTCTTCTGGGGGGTTGTATGTGACCAGTAGGGATGCCATGCTGTTGTCTTCTCATCTGGGGATTCTATGTGACCACTAGGGCTGCCCTGCTGTTCTTTTCTGACCTGGGGGTTCTATATGACCACTAGGGGCGCCCTGCTGTTCTCTTCTGGAGGTTGTATATGATCACTAGGGGCGCCCTGCTGTTCTTTTCTCATCTGGGGATTCTATGTGACCACTAGGGGCGACCTGCTGTTCTCCTTTCATCTGGGGGTTGTATATGACCACTAGGGGCGCCCTGCTGTTCTCTTCTCTTCTGGAGGCTGCATGTGACCACTATGGGCGCTCTGCTGTTCTCTTCTCATCTAAGAATTGTATGTGACCCCTAGGGGCGCTCTGCGGTTCTGTTCTCTTCTGGGGGTTGCATGTAACCACTAGGGGCGCCCTGCTGTTCTCTTCTCATCTGGAGTTTGTACGTGACCACTAGGGATGCCCTGCTGTTCTCCTCTCCTCTGGGGGTTGTATGTGACCACTAGGGGGCGCCCTGCTGTTCTCCTCTCAACTGTGGATTCTATCTGACCACTAGGGGTACCCTGTTGTTCTCTTATCCTCTTGGAGTTGTATGTGACCACTAGGGGTACCCTGTTGTTCTCTTATCCTCTTGGAGTTGTATGTGACCACTAGGGGCGCCCTGCTGTTCTCTTCTCTTCTGGGGGATGTATGTGACCACTAGGGGCGCCCTGCTGTTCTCTTCTCATCTGGAGGTTGTAGGTTACCAATAGGGGCTCCCTACTGTTCTCCCTTCATCTGGGGGATGTATGTGACCACTAGGGGCGCCCTGCTATTGTCTTCTCATCTGGAGGTTGTATATAACCACTAGGGGCACACTACTGTTCTCTTCTCATCTGGAGCTTGCATGTGACCGGTAGGCGCGCTCTTCTGTTCTCTTCTCATCTAGTAGTTGTATGGGACCACTAGGGGCACCCTGCTGCTCTGTTCTCTTCTGGGGGTTGCATTTGACCACTAGGGGCGCCCTGCTGTTCTCTTCCCTTCTGGGGGTTGTATATGACCACTGGGGGCGCCCTGCTGTTCTCTTTTCATCTGGAGGTTCTATGTCACCGCTAGGGGCGCCCTGCTGTTCTCTTCTCACCTAGAGTTTGTATGTGACCATTAGGGGTGCCCTGCTGTTCTCTTCTCATTTAGCTGCTGTAAGTGACCACTAGGGGCACCCTGCTGTTCTCCTCTCATCTGGGGGTTGTATGTGACCACTTGATGTGCCCTGCTGTTCTCCGCTCAACCATGAATTCTATCTGACCACTAGGGGAACCCTGCTGCTCTCTTGTCCTCTGAAGGTTGTATATGACCACTAGGGGCACCCTACTGTTCTCTCATCTGGGAATTGTATGTGACAACTAGGGGCGCCCTGCTGTTCTTTCCTCATCTGGGGATTCTATTTGACCACTAGGGGCACCCTGCTATTCTGTTCTCATATGATGATTGTATTTGGCCACTAGGGGTGCTGGCTTCCTCTCATCTGGGGTTTCGATATGACTTCTAGGCTACTACTCCCAACATCCGCTGCCTAGAAACGATCCTGTAGAAAGTGACAGGAGGAGTAAAGGAGAAGTCTCATTATCCAGCATGTGTCGATCGACAGCGCTGAGAACATTGTGCCTCCTGTCAATCATCCGCTGCACATGGCGGCACGACTGTGAGCAGCAATTATCTAGCTGTGTGGGATGATGGAAGGGCTCAGCGTTGGCAGCACTTAGAGTGAGTGCCAGGCAACAAGAGGCATCATGGAGGGGGGTGCAGATCTAGGCAGAGACTTCCCAACAGCTGGTACTCCTCTGTAACATCACCTGCCGGCAGCAGCATCGGATAACCACTCCTGTCACAGCACAGCTGCTCCTTAAAGGGCCGGTGTCCAGTTCCATATTAAATAAATCATTCTTCAAGTTTCTAATAGACTGTTTCATTTTCTTCCCATTTCCGCTTGCTGTCAGTGAATCAGAACGTTTATATTTGCATTCAGAGCCTGCACATTCACCCTGACCTATTTATGGTCACAGCTGAAGGTTTGTTACAATTGTATCCAGTCTACACAATCCTATGCGAGGTGAGGCCCCAATCACATCTGCATCAGAGGTTCCATTCAAAGCCTCCAGCACAGATCCGGTGTAAGATAACAGATGAAAAGCACATTATGCTGCGCTATTCTATCCAGGGAAATGCTGGAGGTCGGAATGGACGAACCCCATATTGTCAATTACTATCCTGCCGTTACATCATGCTGTACGCACCAGTCACATAAAGAGCTGCAATCACTACATTGTTGTTATGTCATCACTCATACCTGAGTCACATCCAGAGCTGCAGTAGCTATTCTGATGTTACATAATCAAACTCATACTCCAGTCACATCCAGAGCTGCAGTTGCTATTTTTCTGTTAGATTATCTCTCATACTCCAGTCACATCCAGAGCTGCAATCACTATTCTTCTGTTAGATTATCTCTCATACTCCAGTCACATCCAGAGCTGCAGTCACCATTCTTCTGTTAGATTATCTCTCATACTCCAGTCACATCCAGAGCTGCAGTCACCATTCTTCTGTTAGATTATCTCTCATACTCCAGTCACATCCAAAGCTGCAGTCGCTAATCTTCTGTTAGATTATCTCTCATACTCCAGTCACATCCAGAGCTGCAATCACTATTCTTCTGTTAAATTATCTCTCATACTCCAGTCACATCCAAAGCTGCAGTCACTATTCTTCTGTTAGATTATCTCATACTCCAGTCACAGCCAGAGCTGCAATCACTATTCTTCTGTTAGATTGTCTCTCATACTCCAGTCACATCCAGAGCGGCAGTCACTATTCTTCTGTTAGATTATCTCTCATACTCCAGTCACATCCAGAGCTGCAGTCACTATTTTGCTGTTCTATAATCTCTTATACTCTAGTGCCGTGTTCCCCAACTCCAGTCCTCAGGGACCGCCAACAGGTCATGTTTTCAGGATATCCTATGGTAAGAACACCTGTGGCAATGTCTGAGGACCGACAATAATTACATCACCTGTGCAACACTGAGGAAATCCTGAAAACATGACCTGTTGGCGGTTCCTGAGGACTGGAGTTGGGAAACACTGCTCTAGTCACATCTAGAGCTGCAGACATGCCGTTTCTTGCAAAGCGACAGCGGTTTCTCTCATTTTGGCGGATCCAGCGCGCCATCTTTCATCTTTCTTATGTTCTATAACAGAAATGTGAACGTCGCCTCAGACAGAGGATTGTCTGTACTGATACACTGTAACAAACCCTCAGCTGCGAGGTTGTAAGCAACACTATTTCCAGTGGTTAAAAGCAAGCAGGGATCTTGAAAATGTCGAGGAACGGAAATGCAGGGACTAGTGCCATCTCATGATGCAGGGATGGGGCAGAACCCCCGGCTCAGGTACGGGTTGGGCCGGCTCTCACGCTGCAGGCTCCAATGATGCAACCAAGAAATGGTAGAAAATAAGTCCTGATGCCAAAATGCCCCCGCCCTGGGAAGCGCGAGGGCGGCCAGCCACATATAAGCTTTACTGGCACACGTAAGCCATCCTACAGGAGCAGAGGGCACCACAACTGGCAGTGCCAAGTAATAAGATTCTGAGCCCCATAACTGGGCATAGAACTACAGGCTAAGACCATACAGGGGCCCGGGGCCACAGCAGATATTAAAGCCATGAAGACAGTCTTAGTGTGGGTATCACTGCTGCACCTGGTGAGGCTGGAAGTGCCTGGCACAATCCCAGGTGAGTGCTGGTGGCGGTTACACAGGGCTTTATATGCCATCTGCATATATGTGCCAAAGCAGAACATCACTGTATAATCTTCCTATACTGATCCTCAGTTACAGCATATCTCATACTCCAGTCACATACAAAGCTGCAATCACCACTCTGCTTTTATAACCTGTCTTATACCCCAGTCACATCCAGAGCTGTAATCACGACTCTGCTTTTATAACCTGTCTTATACTCCAGTCACATCCAGAGCTGCAATCACCACTCTGCTTTTATAACCTGTCTTATACTCTAGTCACATCCAGAGCTGCAATCACCACTCTGCTTTTATAACCTGTTTTATACCCCAGTCACATACAAAGCTGCAATCACCACTCTGCTTTTAGAACCTGTCTTCTAATCCAGTCACATCCAGAGCTGCAATCACCACTCTGCTTTTACAACCTGTCTTATACTCCAGTCACATCCAGAGCTGCAATCACTTTTCTGCTTTTATAACCTGTTTTATACTCCAGTCATATCCAGAGCTGCAATCACCACTTTGCTTTTATAACCTATCTTATACCCCAGTCACATCCAAAGCTGCAATCACCACTTTGCTTTTATAACCTATCTTATACCCCAGTCACATCCAAAGCTGCAATCACCACTCTGCTTTTATAACCTGTCTTATACTCCAGTCACATCCAGAGCTGCAATCACCACTCTGCTTTTATAACCTGTCTTATACTCCAGTCACATCCAGAGCTGCAGTCACTTTTCTGCTTTTATAACCTGTCTTATACTCCAGTCACATCCAGAGCTGCGATCGGTATTCTGCTGTTATATCCTGTCTAAGGGCTTCAACAGACAAACGTTTTTGCGCGAGTGAAATTCTCGCCCATAAAATGTGACGAAGCATGGCGATTGATCTCATTGCGTCTGTTCTCACAAACGTGTTTCTCGCGGGCAAATTCAGCGAGTGAGAAAAGATACTCCTTACCTTATGTTTCTCTGTGTTCTGCAGAAAGCTGCCATAGAAGTCTATGGCAGCTTAAAAACAGGGAGGGGGAGGGAGCGACGCTGCGTGAAGCACAGGGGGAAAAATGGCAGCCGGCTCTAATTTGGCGTTAAAGTGCCATTCTATTCCGCGAAGGCGGACCGCGTGCGAACTGCCATTTCAAGCGCAAAAATTACAGTAACATGCGCTGACACAGTGTATCAGCCTGCTTACTGCCATCTCCCAATACGCTCCGTTGCAGCGAGCATAATTACGCATACATTCGTCTGTTTAAGCCCTTAGACTCCAGTCACATCCAGAGCTGCAATCAATATTCTGTTTTCTACTTCAGTCACATGAAGAGCTGTAATCACAATTCTGCCCTTACATAATGCCTCATACTGTACATCAGGCAGAACTGCTGTCACTCTTCTGCCATTAAATCCAAAGCTGCAGTAATAATTCCGCAGCTACATCCTGCCTTATACTCCAGTCACATCCAGAGCTGCAAACACCACTCTGGAGTATTAAAAGACAGGTTATAAAAGCAGTCACATCCAGAGCTGCAATCACTTTTCTGCTTTTGTAACCTGCTTATACTCCAGTCACATCCAGAGCTGCATACTTCTTACCTCATGTTTTATACTCCAGCCTTATTCACCACCTTAGTTACAATTCTGCTGTTACATCATATCTTATACTCCAGTCACACCCAGAACTGAAATCACTAGTCTGTTGTTACATAATGCTGCATGCTCCAATCACATCCAGAGCTGCAATCACTATTTTGCTGCTACATCATGTTTTATGCTCTGGTTCCAGCCAAAGCTGCAGTCATAATTCTGGCGTTACATCATGTGCTATACTTCATTTACATCCAGAGTGAAAGGTACTATCCTGCTGTGACATCCTATCTTATACTCCAATTGCATCCAAAGCTGCAGTCACAATTCTGCCAGTATATTGTCTTATACACGAGTCACATCCAGAGCTGCATCCACGATTCTAGCTGCCGGTAGGAACTAATGACTGCTGTGCAGAAACCTACTAGACGTCTTCTATAATCCAACCCCCGGTGCATACACTACATCTCCTACAATGCAGCACAGCAGAGGATGCTCTATACACACAGAGCCTGAGAGCCAGCAGTATTGTGACTGCAGCTCTGGATGTGACTAGAGTATAAGCCAGGATCAGTACAAGATAGGTTACATAGTGCTCTATGGAGCTCTGGGATTCTAGCTCCTCTGTGCTGCTGTGGCTGAGGAGAGGGATGCCAGCGGGCAGTTATCTGGGCGTACGATTGGGTAGCAGCGACCAATGCCACGGTCAGGAGTTGCCTGGGTCTCACTGCTCATCACACGTGACTCCTTGTCCCTCTGACTGTTCTTCCTGTCGCAGATGCAGAAAAGGATCCAAAGTACTGGAGAGACCTCGGCCGTCAGACCCTGGAAGAAGCCCTGAGACTGCAGAGGCTGAACATGAACCGAGCCCGAAACCTCATCCTGTTCCTGGGAGACGGTGGGTAGACGGTCGCGTCCAGAGGCGGCGAGGGCGGCAATTTACTCCTGGACGCAGAACTATAAACAAGCCCCCCAAAAATTAGGAAGTGGCCAGTCATGTATAATACTGGGGTCTCCTTGTATGGCAGAGGGGCCCTCAGACAGCAGGACCCCCATAGCGACTCCACTGCTATTAACCCTTCTGTCTCACCACCTCCGGAACAACCAGTGATAGGTCGCTCCGCGCTGAGAGGCTCCTAGTAAGGGGACACGGGTGAGCGCGATATCACGCCGAGGAGCTCAACCCAATATGGCGCTTACCAATACGTGTTTTTCACGCCAATGCGAGGCATTTTTTATTCAAAACCGCTTCGCATCACTTCTGTAAAAACGGCGAATCTCATGAGCGGAGGAGGATCGCAAGTGTTTCCCATTGACTTAAACGGGAGATGTCACATGACATCGCACGCACATCGCGCCGTAGGCGGGCGCCATGCCATGTCTGTTAAGGTCCCATTGAAAGGCGCACAGAAATCTGGCAACAAAATTGCCCGTCTGCATAAACTAATCTCCCATCGCATCACGTACGGAATCCCCATCCGCGCGCCGCACGACATGCCAGACGGCGCACATTGCAAGTCCTGCGCTCGAGTGTGAACCACGCGAAAATAGGACTTGCTTCAGTTTCCGTCTCGCACTATTGGCGTAAGAGGAAGACCGCCCCTGTAGATGAAGTCATGGGAAACAATGGGTTAATACATCGGGCGAATTCTGCGCACGAATGCAGCCCCAGAGCCGTTCATCCGGCGTATTTGTGCGGCGCATTACATGCGTTCATCTGCACGAATTTGTGGTGTTGGAGCTAAAACAGACTGGAGCGTGCGCAAATCCGCTCGCCACTGTGGCGGTACAAAACATTTTTACCATTTAAATTTTGCGCTATTGCGTGACGGTAAAAACGTAAAGCAGGAAGATAGGTAGAAAATCTGTGTGCGAAAATGACAAGTCCGCAGGGACGACGCGCGAGAATCCCGCTGGGGAGAACAAATGCTTGAGTTTCGTTATGTTTTGCAGCCGTGATTTTCACCGCCGCAAACCGTGACAAAAACACGTGCGGGCGTCTCCGGCGCCTCCATGAACAGGCCTGGCTGTGCAAAAATGTGCAGTAAGAAGCGCGAGCACGAAAGCACGCGATCGCGGTCTACTCAGAGCGCCATCACGTCATCCTCTGCACAGCAGCCCTTACACTGAAGCCGGCCGTGTGAATGAGCGCTTCAGTGCGTTCGCACGGACGGGTTTCTCGTACGAGTTCTGTCCATCGCGGTTCGCATAAAACTCGCACGGAAATAGAAGCCGCCGTTTTCAATGGGTCTATTTATATGAGCAAGTTTCTTGCACATGAAAATCGCATGTTGCAGTGCTGCAAAAATTGCGCGTTTGCAAGTGCGATATCGCTCCGCGTTTCTCAGACCAGCATCGCCCGTGTGAATGCACCCCCACACAGGCGGCACACACTGACCCCACACTGCACAGCTGATGATACGGGGTGTAAGGCCAGTTTTGAAGATTTCTCAATATTGCGCAGTCTTGGCTCCGCCTCCTCGAACACTTTTATTTGCATATTTGGATCAAGAAATTCTGGATTGTTGCAAAAGTGGCTGAGTAGACAGCGAGCCTCATTAGGTGTCAGCTAATAGGCGTCAGCATCCAGGGTGGGGAGGACGGCGGGCATCACCGCCTCGTCACAATGTGTCACAGCAGCCGCTCATCTGTAATTAGTGACTTTACGGGATATTGTATCATTTATTGTAGTCCCAAACCTGCTGGTTTCACATCTCTCTGCCGCCCCCTGCTGGTTCAGTGTCTGCACGGAGCAGTGCACTATATGTTGCACTATGCACTGATTCCCACGACCATTTCTCCGAAGGGTGAAGGCTCTGGCCTGACCCAAATACAGAGCGAGTCGCTGACACACTGCAGGCATTGGCTCAGTCTGGAATGTAAAGGGGAGGGACATCTCTCTGTGACTGGCTGCCAGGAAGAACTGAAAGAGGGAGAACCAGGTGGCAGAAAGAGCAACATAGTGAAAGCGGATATGGACGATGACAGACGCTGTCAGAGAGATACATTCTTTGTAACAAAAAACATCCGACCCCCAGAAGAAGCTGTAAAACCCGACTGCAGGCAGATATACAGATGATGGGAGTTGTGGTGATTAGATGAACGGACTTGTCACCGGAGGCCCTAAAAGTAGCTCCCCCCCCCCATGGCCTATAAGAGGCTCTCGGAGGCTCCTTGTGTGTAGTGACCTCTTCTTCCGCTTGTGTAGAGCTTGTTGGCCACTAGATGCCTCTACGACGCAGATTTCACCCTGTTACCAGAGAGGGGCGCATTATTGGGGTGTGAGAAGCGGGATGGTCGTATCAATGAATTGTCCCCCACCGGCCGTTCTGACCCAACTGTTAGGGGGTGTTGGGACCAGTGGATGTGTGAGGGCACACAAGGTGACCGGGCTCAGGATGCCCCCTACAGACCACCAGTAGGGAGGAGCATCTGATCGTCTGACAAGCACAAGCAGTTCAACTGTTCCGTTGTCCCCCATCCAGAGACAGGGGGCGCCATCGTTACTCCCCTGTGTCTGTCGGAACCATTTCCAGGCACTTGGCTAAAGGAGATTTGGTCTCACGGCCCCCATTACATGTTTGGCCTCTGACACCCGCTGTAGCCTCCGCTTGTAGTGATGTCGTTAACGATGGAACTGGACACTATGGAGGGGAACCGGGTTGTCTTCAGCGATGTGTCCAGGGTTAGTTTCGGTGCTGGCGGCGGCCATGTTCGTGTTCGGAAACCTCGGGGTGAGCGCCTCAATCCTGTCTTGGTTGTGGAGCGGCACACTGCCCCCTACTGGTGTGATGGTCTGGGGGGCACCGCATACAACAGTCAGTCCCCCCTAGTAGTGGTACGAGGGACAATGACCGCTCAGCGATATGTTCAGGACATCCTGCAGCCACATGTGTTCCTCTCATGGCGGCTTCCAGCAGGATAATGCTCGGCCGCACACATAAGGGGGTCACAGGAGCCCCACAACATTGTCACACTAATATCTTGTATCCAAGCTAGAGGTGGTACAACAAGGTACTAGAGCCTCCATGCCTGTTCATAAATATAGTCCATAGTAAGGTCCCAGTCAGTCTCCTTCTCCCTCTGGCAGATATAAGTATAGTTCCCAGCAAGTTCCCCTGCGGCTCAGAGGCGGATTCTCAGCTGTTCTATATATGGTGGCGCTACTGCAGAAGCTGCGATCCATCACTGAGCCGCAGTGCAGACGCATCGCCGTGTGTAGGAATGAAGATCCCGAACATACTGATGTAATGCCAGCAGTGACCACCAGGTGGCACAGATACTCTAATGTAGTTTGACACATTGCGGTGGTTAGTAAGGGCCCTCCAGGCCTGTACCTGGTACACAGGGGCCCCATAGGCACTGCGGCTCCCATTCACATGCAGCTCATTTACTGTAGTGTTAACAGTTTGCGCCATGTCTGAACTCCAATAATGATTGTGGTCGGTTTTGTCGCGGCAGGAATGGGGATCCCCACGATCACCGCCGCCCGCATCCTGAAGGGACAAATGAACGGCGAACCTGGCGAAAACAGCCGCCTCGAGATGGACAAATTCCCCTACGTGGCGCTGTCTAAGGTGGGAAAGTTGTAAAGAACTGCAAGGGCGGAACACTAGGGGGCGCAGCAGGGAGACTGGTACTGCATGTGATATGACTGTTAGCTCCTGGGGTCAGGGATGACGGGAGTGATACATTTACATTGTGTGAGGAGATTAGATTGTGAGCTCTTGGGGTCAGGAGAATTACCAATGTAAGGTAATCTTATGTACAAGCATACAAGAGAATATAAAGGGGCTGTTAGGGTCTAAGATATCGATGGTCTACATCAGATTGGTGGGGGACCAACACGCATGACCCCCCGGAGATCAGCTGTTTGAAGGGACCGCAGTGCTCTTGCGAGTGTCATGGCCTCTCAGGCCTGTGATATCACATTCATTGGCCTCATGGGCAAATCTATCCCATTCAAATGAATGGGATTGAGTTGCAATACCCGGCAACACCACTAGGCAACGTACGGGGCTGTGCCTGGTATACAATAAAGAGGCCGGGCAGTTGTCCAAACACAGCGGTCTCCAGACAGCGGGTGTCGGTACTCAGATCCCCACTAATCCGATGAGCTATCCCGAGCCCCTCTAACATCACATAGATTTTTCTGGCTAACACGCTATTGCGCCATTTTTATCATCCACAGACGTATAATACAGACTCCCAGGTGCCAGACAGCGCCGGAACGGCCACCGCCTTCCTGACTGGTGTGAAGACCAATAAGGGAATCCTGGGGTTTAGCGCCGCCACCAAACTGGGGTCCTGTAAGACGTGCAAAGGCAACGAGGTGGACTCCATCCTGAAGTGGGCGAAGGCAGCAGGTGCGTGCCACATATCTACCGGTGGCTTCACCATAACACGGGGCAGGGCTGTGACTACCTTATTATATCAGTGATGTCATCACCAGAGGATAGGGCTGTGACTACCTCATTATATCAATGATGTCATCACCAGGGGGCGGGGCTGTGACTACCTCATTATATCCATGGTGTCATCACTAGGGGGTGGGGCTGTGACTACCTCGTTATATCAGTGATGTCATCACTAGGGGGTGGGGCTGTGAATGCCTCATTATATCAGTGATGTCATCACCAGAGGATAGGTCTGTGACTACCTCATTATATCAATGATGTCATCACTAGGGGGTAGGGCTGTGACTACCTCATTATATCAATGATGTCATCACTAGGGGGTAGGGCTGTGACTACCTCTCAGACATGATATGAGGCCTGGTTGTCAGCAGTAATGGATGATGTCACTGTATTATAAGGTGTGCGGATCTCATGTCTGATCATATGTCATATCAGTGATGTCATCACCAGGGGGCGGGGCTGTGACTACCTCTCAGACATATGAGGCCTGGTTATCAGCAGTAATAGATGATGTCACTACAGTATAAGGTGTGCGGATCTCATGTCTGATCACATGCCATTATATCAGTGATGTCATCACCAGGGGGTGGGGCTGTGACTACCTCTCAGACATGATATGAGGCCTGGTTGTCAGCAGTAATTGCTGTATTATAAGGTGTGCGGATGTCAGGTCTGATCACATGTCATTATATCAGTGATGTCATCGCCAAGGGGCGGAGCTGACAACTTCTCAGACATGATATGAGATCGGTTGTCAGGGTGTGGCTCGTCACATTATAAAGCTCGTGATGTCACTATATTACCTTTCAGGGAAGTCGGTGGGGGTGGTAACCACCACCAGGATCAATCACGCCACGCCAGCTGCAGCATATGCCCAAAGCCCGGATCGTGACTGGTATTCTGATGCCGACATGCCCCCAGACGCCATCCGCCTGGGCTGCAAGGATATTGCTTGGCAACTGGTTAACAACATACCAGACATAGAGGTGAGGGGCCCCGGGGCCACAGATGTGATGATGGGGGGAGCAGTCTATGGTGGTTGTCTCGTGCTGGAATGTCTTCACTTCCTCTTTGCGCAGGTGATTCTGGGCGGAGGCAGAAAATACATGTACCCGAACGGCAGCGCCGACGTAGAATACCCCAAGGATGCCAAGGCTAGGGGCACAAGGCTGGACGGGCAGAACTTAGTGGATGTCTGGTACAACAAGAAACCGTCCTCCAAGGTGCGAAAAGGGTTAAAGGGCAGAAATGCTGAAAATTTGGTCTATGACGTAATAAGGCAGAAGTATAATGAGTGCTCTGCAATTACATCTTCTACTCCAGTTACATCCAGAGCTGCATCCAAGGTTGGATCAGCCAGCAGATTATCGCAAACCTGCTGCCAATCACATGACCAAACAGCTCTGCCCTGAAGGTGCCCACACACATAAGATGAACATCAGCCAAACCCGCTGATATTGGCAGGAGCGAACAATCATCAAATCACAATGTACAGCTCTCCAATCACGGGAAACCAGCTTAATTGTGAATAGGTTACAGCTCTGGATGTGACTAGAGTATGAGGGGTGATATAACAGCAGAATAATGACTGCAGCTCTGGATGTGACTGGAGTAGGAAAGATGATGTAATGTCAGAACAGTGACTACAGCTCTGGATGTGACTAAAGTGTAAGAGATGATGTAATAGCAGAATCGTGACTGCAGCTCTGGATGTGATTGGGGTACAAGACATGATCTGAGGCTTGTTGTGAGGGTATGGATCTCGTCACATTATAAGGCAGCTGCACATGTGACAGCTGGTGATGTCAATATATAACCTGTTAGAATATTGGCTGCTGCTCTGGATGTGACTGGAGTAGAAGAGATAATATAACACCAGAACAGTGAATGCAACATTGGATGTGACTGAAGTATGGCAGGTGATGTAACAGCAGAATAGTGACTGCAGCTCTGGATGTGACTGGAGTATGGCAGATGATGTAACAGCAGACTAGTGACTGCAGCTCTGGATGTGACTGGAGTATGGCAGATGATGTAACAGCAGATTAGTGACTGCAGCTCAGAATGTGACTGGAGTATTAGAAATGTGATGTGACCAGAGTAGAAGAGATCAGAAAAGGCAGAATAGTGACTGCAGCTCTGGATGTGACTGGAGTATAAATACAGTTACTCAGCATTATATAGAGTTTGAAAACCTGAAAATTGTATAACATTCTGCTAACATAGAAGTCGCCCGCCATCATCGACCATCCTCTGCTCTAGGTCTCTCGTTACGTCTGGAATAGGAGCCAATTGATGGAGCTCGACCCAAAAAAGGTGGATTATCTGATGGGTGAGTAGTAGCGAAGTCAGGATGTGCCAGCAGCAATGATGGGAGTCCAGCGTACTCAGAATAAGTAATTGCGCCCTGCCTCCCTGCTCCCCCCTCGCTCTACCTCCATCTTTATAGGTCTCTTTGAGCCGTCAGATCTCCAATATGATCTGGGGAGAAATACCGCCACCGAGCCCTCCCTCTCTGAGATGGTGGCAGTCGCCATCCGAGTCCTACAGAAAAACCCCAGAGGCTTCTTCCTGCTGGTGGAAGGTGAGCCAGATACCGGAGCATTTATGGGGTGACTGCGCCATTCTGTGCCATCAGAGGCTCCACCCACGGCAGCAGTAACATTAATAACACTATCACAATGCCAGGTGGACGGATCGACCACGGCCACCATGCTGGGCTGGCGAGCTTCGCCCTACACGACGCTGTGGAGATGGACAGAGCTGTTGGCCTGGCTGGCACCCTGACCTCGGAGCGGGATACGCTGACCCTGGTTACTGCTGACCACTCCCATGTCTTCACCTTCGGGGGCTACCCACCCAGAGGGAACCCCATACTAGGTAAGGGAAGCACCCAAGTCCGGGGCATGTGCAGGAGGGTGGATTAGATGTCTTGTAATGTGCCCTCTTTGCCCCCAGGACTGGCACTGGAGAAAAGTGAAGTGGATGGGATGCCCTACACCGCCATTCTCTATGGCAACGGACCTGGCTTCAAAGTACAAGGAGGGAAGCGAGAAAACATCACAGGCATGAATACAGGTAAGTTCTGATTCATCGTGGCCCCGGGGCCCCATCATGCTTGGTCTTGCCTCTTCTCACAGTAAATTGATGAATTTGTTATTCGCAGCGGACGCCAAATACATGGCCCAATCAGCGGTGCCCCTCAAATCAGAGACGCACGGAGGAGAAGACGTCGCCATCTTTGCAAAAGGCCCGATGGCTCATCTAGTGCACGGCGTGGTGGAGCAGAACTTCATACCCTACGCCATGGGCTACGCAGGCTGCATTGGGCCCAATCTGGAGCACTGCGAAGGACGCAAAGGACTAAGGCGACCCTCACCCTAGTACTCGCTATCAGCATGAGGCCACGCCCCCACTGGAATAACCAGCCAATCACAGAAGACTATTATAACAATGACATGATACTAAAGGGGTGATCCTGTCCGTGAACCGCCATATAACCGAAAGCGCTGAGCATCAATATATTACAATTTTCAAGATCTCTGCTGGCTATCAGTGAATGGAACAACTGGAGACTGAAAATCTATTCATTCAATGTCCTGCTCACACAGCTGAGGGTTTGTTACAATGTATCTATTCTAGACAATCCTCTGTGTTATAAACAACCTGGACTCCAAACTGATACATTGTAACAAGGAGAGAGGTGCTGCTGAGAGGATGGTGTACCTGGATACAACGGTAACAAACCCTCAGCTGTGAGAAGAGGGCAGGTTATCATCTGGATAGAATCAAGAATGTTCCAGTTCACTGATAGCAAACAGAGATCTAGGAAATGTTGCACAGACTTTGTGAACAAGCTGGCAGGGCAGTTGCTAATGTGTGCAGATCATGGAGGTTTGTCTACACTAAACCATTGTGACAGACCCTCAGCGGTGTGAGCAGCACCAGGTCAGAGCGGATTCCCCACCTCTGGGTGTAAACAATGACTGTGTCCATAAGGGACCCTTCACACGGGACGGAATAGACCACGCAATTCTGTAGGCTACCTGCGGGTTTCGATACAGGATTAACCCCTTAGTGACCACCCTATAGTGTTTTTACGTCCTGCAGCTGCAGGACGTGTATGGAGGGAGGTAGCGGCGCGATCTCCCTCCATACAGTGCGGGCATCAGCTGTTTATTACAGCTGACACCCACGGGCAATAGCCGCGCTCGGCCGTTCGCGGCTATTAACCCTTTAAATGCCGCTGTCAGTTCTGACAGCGGCATTTAAATCCCCCGAACGCTGTTTGGGGGTCCGGCACGCCCCCCCCCGCAGTGAGATCGGGGGAGTCGTGCAGGTGTCATGGCCCCAGGGCTGCCTTAACAGACTGCCTATCAAGCCATCTACACAGGGTGGCTTGATAGACTGCCTGTAAAAAAGCAGTATGACGTAATGCTATAGCATTACGTCATACTGCAGGAGCGATCAAAGCATCGCATGTTAAAGTCCCCCAGGGGGACTTCAAAGTAAAGTTAAAAAAAAGATCAATAAAGTTTTTTAAATTGTAAAAAAAAAAAAAAGTTATAAAAGTTTAAATCACCCCCTTTTGCCATATCAATTACTAAAAAATCTAAAAAATATGTATTTGGTATCGCCGCGTCCGTAAAAGTCCGATCTATCAAAGTAGTGCATTATTTTTCCTGCACGGTGAACGTCGTCCGAAAAAAAAAAATAAACAATGCCAGAAATACACTTTTTTAGTTACCCTGTCTTCCAGAAAAAATGCAATAAAAAGCGATCAAAAAGTTGTATGTATTCCAAATTGATACTTTCGGAAACTACAGGACCTCCCGCAAAAATTGAGCCCTTGCACAACTACGTCGACAGAAAAATAAAAAAGTTATTGTGCGCACAAAATGACTGCAGAAAATTGAAAAAAATTAAATATCTTTAAAAAAAAAAATACAAGTACTACAGCAAAAAAAAAAAAACTATCTAAGTTTGGTATCGTAGTAATCGTACTGACCCATAGAATAAAAATATCAGGTCGTTTTTGTTGCAGTTTGTGCGCCGTAGAAACAGGACGCACCGAAAGATGGTGGAATGTCATTTTTTTTCCCATTTCTCTCCGCTAAGAATTTTTAAAAAGTTTTTCAGTACATTATATGGTACAATAAATAGTGCCATTGAAAAATACAACTTGTCCCGCAAAAAACAAGCCCTCATACAGCGACTTCGATGGATAAATAAAGGAGCTACGATTTTTTAAAAGCGAGTAGGAAAAAACAAAAATGGAAAAAAGCAAAAAAGCCCGGTCTCTAAGGGGTTAAAAATGGCTTCAAACCCGCCTGCAGTCCCGCTTCAGAATCCCCAGTCAGTGGAGTTCTGCGTCCTGCGGTGTAATTCAGTCCCATATGAAAGGTCCCTAAGAACTCGTTATATAGCGGGATCTACAGAGGACGCTCCAGGGCTGCTACGGATCACGAGTGTAAGGAGGCTACAGTACCAGCTCTGACCACCAGGTGGTGCACAGAGACAGCAGTCGCACAGGGCATTCCTGAACTAAATCAGCCCGGCCATAGAATGAGGATTACGTCTCTATGTGGCGGTTTCATAACCATCAGCGCTGAGGGCGGAGCCAGAGCTCTACAACCTGGGAATCATGTCCGTCACGCGTCATTAAAATGTTACCAAATCATCAGCGCCGTCTATGTATCTCAGGGTGTATTTACACGGGCGAGTTAAACACGCAATTTCTGCGCACAAAAATGAGGACCCGATGGGTTTTTTGCTCGCCATGTGTCCTATTCTTGGCCGATTCGTGCGTGAAAAATGCCCATCATCATGCGCCTTTCTTGCCAAACAATTGCATTATGCTAAGAATTAGCCATTATTTTCTATGGGAGTTGTAAAAACCAATCAGATCCCTCCCCCCCCCCCCCACCTGTGAGCACAACGCCATTATAAATGGTCAGCATTTGCGATTTTCCCACGTGTGCGAACCGCGTGAGGCTATATTTGCTATGCGTTATCAAAACGTATCGTACTCGCAGTAGAAGTGGCAAGATTGCAAGCGTGATATCCTAGTTTCTCCAACCAATATTGTAGTCGCCCGTGTGAGCGCGCCTGAGGGCTAACAGATGGGCGTGTCTTTGTCCCGTTTTTCACGGCCGCAAAACGGGACGAAATGGAAGCATAGATTTCAATGGTTTAGTCTTCACCAGCCGAACCGGCCTTCCTGCATTATTTTTAAAACTCATGTGTGGAGTTTGAATAGTCAGAAAAATCCCCGGTTCATGCGCTAAAAGGCTCCGCAGCGGCGAGCGTATTAGCGCATAAAAACCAGCACCAGCTCGTGCTGTTATCGTGCGGTCTAAACACGCTGCGCGTGCGCAGATGAGCTGGCAGTGACGTCATCAGTCTGTTCATTTGGGTAAACGAGAATGGTCTGACTCTCATTCAGTGTAATAGGGGCACAAGGCCACTCTCTAATACAGCGTTGTTTTGCCGCGATTTTATCGCCATTCTTGGACTCCAACTCAGTTTTTAATGCACCCCATCATTATGATGGGTGATGAGGTGCATTTAAAAAAGCACGAAAACGATGAGCTCATCGCTGATCTTTTATGCTGCATAAACGATAAATGATGAGCTCCTCGTTCAGTTGAAACAGCGGACGTTCAGTAGTGAACAGCTGCTGTGTATCTCAATGGAGGGGGACGGGGGAGCAAGAGGAGAAAAATCTCCTGCACTGCCCCGCCCCCTGCTGGCCGCTTCGTGAGCAAGTCAGCTCTGTCAGCTTCCGTGCCGGAGCACGGGATCGCGGAGACACAGGGATGAGTGTGGGGCATTGTCCCATGTAAATGGACCTTAATTCAGGGACCATAAACTTTCCCTCCCTTATCAGTGTCCAGTTAAAGATGTTTGTCTCTGTTGCAGTATTGCTTTTAAGTGCAAACCAATCCCATCCATGTCTGAGCCTCGTCATAAGTGTGTATAAATATTCATGCCTGTTCGGATCGATTCCTTTTTAGCCTGAAGAAGAACCCAAGAGGTTCGCAAGCTGCTGTAACATCATGTATTTTTGTTAGCCATTAAAAGGTATCATATCTACAAGATTACGTGGTTTCTCTTGCTGGGAACAATCACATAGGAAATTATAGTACCAGTGTTTCTGGTGGTATCAGACAGCTGTGCTACATGGTGCATCCAGTATGATCCCCACACATTACACACACAGCTCTACTACATCCATCCTGACCCCTCTCATTACACATACAGCACATTACACACACAGCTCTGCTACATGATACATCCATTATGATCCCCACATATTACACACATAGCTCTACTACATCCATCGTGACCCCACACATTACACACACAGCACATGACACACACAGCTCTACTACATTCATCCTAATTCAGACACATCATACACATAGCTCTACTACATCTATCCTGACCCCACACATCAAACACAGCTCTGCTAAATCCATCCTGACCACACACATCACACAGCTCTACTACATCCATCCTGATTCCCACACATTACACACACAGCTCTGCTATATGGTGCATCCACCCTGACCCTCCACACATCACACAGCTTTACTACATCCATCCAGATCCCACACACATCACACACACACACAGCTGTACTACATCCATCCTGATCCCCACACATCACACACAAAGCTCTACTACATCCATCCTGACCCCCACACATCACACTCAGCTTTACTACATCCATCCAGATCCCACACATCACACACACAGCTTAACCTACATCCATCTTCATCCCCACAAAAGACAAACACAGCTTGACTCCTCCCACAGTAATGACATCACCGCTGGTCCTTTAGCTCACCAGATCTCTGTGGCGGCAGTAGGTGAGTGTCTTCTGTCAGGACTGCTGAGTTGTGTCTGACATAATAGCGCTTGTGTTCTCATTTTGTTATTTTTGTCCTCCCCTTTTCAAGAGCCCTGTGTTGTTCTTCTGTTGGTCAGGCTATGTGTTTTATATATATTGTAGGACCTTTGATGTCACCAGGGGCGGAGCAATGACTTCACCAGGGGTGTAGCATCAAAAGCACTCACATACTAACTGACAAGTGATCGTTAGTAGTTTGAAATAGTCATTAAATTCCATGGAAAGGGTGCGCCATGCGCACTGGTGAACTGACCCGGCACACGTACAAATGACAGTAATACAGACATATAATCGTCCTCTTCAAACCTCATTCAAACGCAAATACGCTGCACTGAATATTTGTGCATACGCTCGTGCAAACAGCGGTCTGTGTATGGATTCTGGTTTGGTTTTCAATTCCCAATCATTGCTCTATAGAGCTGTATAACGGGTCAAGCAGTGATTCGAAGGAATGCTGCCATCCAATAGGGGGCGCTGCAGAGGTATTGTTTTCCCTTATTTGCAAAAATCACTGAAATTCACTAAACGAGAGCAGACAGCGTTTGACATTGTAGTGTCAGAAATGCCGTGCTCGACCGCTCGTCTGAGAAGCCCCATTGAAGTCCATGAAGGCGTTTTACAACATTTAGTGTGGTGTTTCAAACACCGCACCAACCGCTGTACAAAACAGCCTGTGTGGGAGCGGCATAAGCCCGGCCAATGCAGTGGGAACGGAGCTGTCCGCTTCCTGCGAACATCAGCGCACGGGCCAGGGAACCGCTGATCAGCGGGACGAGCGTATTTGTGCAAATGCTTGTGTGAAGCTGCCTTTGGAGCGAACAGTTAATTCAGCTGACACTCAACGGTTGCGCTTGATTAAAGACAAAGAACGACTCATCACACCTTGTGCCTTGTGATAAGAAGGCACAAATACAAGGACATCGAGACCCAAAGAGCACTATTAGAAATTATATCTACCTTCTGCTGACCCCTGGCTTTATTAAAAAGTGACAGATTGTCTGCAGGAATGATGGGGTTTTAAACCATTAATTGATTATTTTCAGATTTCCCCTCTTGTTTATATACACTTCATGACTTGACCAAGTATTTCTCTATAGCCTGTTCCTATAAAAGGACTTTTTCTTCACCTTAAAGGCCTTTTCTTCACCCATTCCCCGGTCCAGTTCTATCCGTTCAGTCATGTCCGACTCTTGGATACTCTGCAGCCGGTCCTCTCCATACTTCTCCATTCCCTATGGCTGCTTTCAGTTGTCGGATGTCCGTTCCCGTGTCCTTCTTGCTGGTCTCCAGCCAACGTGTCTTTTGTCTCTGTGTTTCCTTTTACTACTGACCATTCCAAGTAGCATTTCTTTTTCCAGTGAATTCGCCCTCACCATGTGTCCAAAGTCATTCAGTCTCTGTCTGTTCTGGTGATCTTGCCTTCCAGGGACACCTCTGGGTTGATACAGTCGAGGATAGTTTTTTGGTGACCCTCGCTGTCCAGGGAATTCTTGGAAGTTTTCTCCAACACCACAGCTCAAAAGCGTCAACTTTTCTTCGGTCTGCTATCCTCAATGTCCACGACTCACAGCCATATGTTGCAAGCAGGAAGACGACGACTTTGATCAACCTTTGTTTTATAGTGACCAAGACATCCTTGCCCTTCCATATTGGGTCCATGCTCACTATGGCCAAAGGCCCTGTACTTATCGACACTTTATCTCACTTGTCGAGCTGCCACTATGGTGGATGAGGAACCCAAGGAATACGAAACTAGATGGAACTTCACCGGAACATGAAGAAGACAAAGATGATGACCACTGCCAACAAGCAAACCACATAAGGTCTAACCACGAGGAAATTAACCACATTAATTTCCTCCTTGTTGACCTATATGTGGATTCCTTGTTGGCAGCGGTCATCATCTTTGTCTTCTTGATGTTTAGGTGAAGTCCCATCTTCTCATTTTCTTCCTTTAGCTTCAGGATCATCGTCTTCAGATGCTTGGCTGTCTCTGCTACCAGGCTTGTACCGTCTGCATATCTTAGTGATGGTTCTTCTACCTATTTTCAACCCAATACCCTGATCAATTAGGTCTAGCTGCCTCATGATCACTTATGTATAGAGGTTGAAAAGAAAAGCAGAGAGGAAGATGACCAAGGACCTACCTGAGCGGGGATATCACCCCAATGAAGGGCAGCCCAGTGGTCATCAGTTGTGGGCCCTTGCTGCCCCTAGGAACCCACGCACCCAGGCTAGGATGCATACACATGCCACCACCAACAAGGACAGCTGGACAGGATAAGAAGACACACAGAGCCATAATCACACCATACAGCAGCCAATACGCAAACATTAGTAGCAGATGTTAATGCTATAAATGCCAGGTATTTGTTGACATTTTGGCCAAAATTTGGAAGCTAGCTGGCCACGTCACGACTCCTGGCTATACCGCTAGTCTCTAGACTAACCAGGAGTCCAGCGACATAATCAAAATAAGCCACAAGACACGAACCTTTCTTGCAGCCACCACACATAGAACCTGCTCACACAACACAGAGAGAGAATGAGAACAGAGACAGCTGACCACACCTGGGAAGACAGCTTTATGTGTACTGACCTGGAGTAAGACGCTGGCTGGAGACACACACACACACACGCCTAGCCAGCACAATTCCCCACACCTGAAAAGGTAAGCTCCAGAGAACCTGTAGTACCACAGATCTCAGGAGAAAGACGTGAGCATCCTTGTTTTGTGCCTTTTCTTATCTTGACCCATTCTGCACCCCCATACCTGGTTCTCATTATCTTCTTGATTGCCGTAGATGGACCTGATCCACATGATGAGGAGCGCTGGTACTCCTACCTCCCTCAGTGCTTCCCAAAGTTTATCATGCTCAATACAGTCAAAAGCCTTGGAGTAATCAATGAAACACAGGTAGAGCTTCTCGTGATACTCTCTTGCCTTTTCCATGACCCAGCTCAGGTTTGGGATGTGGTCACGGGTCTGTCTGCCCTTGTGGAATCCGGCTTGATCATCAAGAAGTTCCTGGTCAAGGATATTGCAAAAGCGCTTCTGGATGATCTTCAGCAACAGCTGACTGGTGTGGGGAATCAGAGGGATTGTTCTATAGTATGTGATTGGTTAGTACTTAGACTAGCATCATCATACGGGTGTAGTTTTGGGCCCACTACCCGTCTTAGTTCCTGCTTTGCAAGCTTTAACCCATTCATAATCACCCATATGCGTTTTGACGACGGCGGCATGAGAAGCCTGGTGCAGGTCTCTGATGCCAGGGTCAGGCGCTCAGTTGTCAGGTGACAGCCTGGCACTTGCTCTAACACCTGGGACCGAAGAAACCTCAGATCCCCAGTGTTTAACCATTTATTTGCTGCGGCTAGTGCGACCGTGGCATGTAAAAGGTTGACAGAAGCAGGGGGCTCCCTCTATCACCCATCATACCTCCACGATGTGATAGTGCGGTTCTGATGGTTTGCTCTGGTGCCCAGGGGCTTGAATATAGCCTCCGGGTCTGCCAGCTCTGGTGGCCTATGAGCTTCATTGGCTTTCTAATACACTACCATACTGACGTATTGTAGTTATTAGAAGAATGATAAAAAGAAGCTGATAATCAAGTCCCCTAGTGGGACAAAAGTGAAAAATTAAAAAAAAGTCTACAAAAATAAATAAATAATGCTAAAAATCCCACTTTTCTCTATTAAATATATATCTATATACATATGTGTCTGATATTTCTGCATTCGTGAGGACCCAGAGAAAAAAAGCTAGTTCGCTATTTAACCCTTCCAGCGCAGGTCATGAAAAAATTTTTAAAAAAATGGTGAAAATTGCTCGACTTATAAAAACGGACTAGAAAGTGATTAAAGCATCGCATAGATCTACAAATGGTTCTATTAAAAAGTACAACTCATCACGTAAGAAAAAAAAAAAATTTTACAGCACCATTGACAAAAAAAAAGAAAGATGTTGGATGTCTTGGAATGCAGCAATAAAGAAAAAAATGTTAAAAAAATGTGAGAAAAAGTTGCAAAGAAAACCCCCGTATGAATTTGGTATTGGCTTAATTATGCTGGCCTGCAGAATTAATGTAACATATCATTTATAATGCGCGGTGAATGATGGTAAAAACATAAAACCCGCCAGACCTGCAGACTTGGGTAATCTTGTCTACAGAAAAAAATGAATAAAACGCAATCAAAATATTATATGTTCCCAAAATGGGATAAATGAAGACCGGAGTTTGTCCTGCAAAAGACAAGACGTCATGGAGCTCCATGATGGAAAAATAAAGGTGTTCTGACTCTTGGAATGCGGCAACACAAGGGCAAAACTTTTTTAAAAAGTGTTTTTTTTGTGTATAAAAATAGCAAAACATAAAAAAGCAGTATAAGGGTGGATTTAGACGACCGTATATCGGCTTGGTTTTCACGCCGAGCCGATATACGGTGTTCTTGTCTGCAGGGCGGGGGGTGGGGGGGATGGAAGAGCCAGGAGCAGGAACTGAGCTCCTGCCCCCTCTCCGCCCCTTGCCACTATTTGCAATAGGAGGGGGCGAGATGGGGGCGGAGCTAAGTCCAGGCGCTTAGCTCCGCCACCACCCCTCCCATTGCAAATAGTGGCGAGGGGCGGGAGCTCAGTTCCTGCTCCTGGCTCTTCCATCTCCCCTCCCCCCCCCCCCCCGCCTACAGACAAGGACACCATATATAGGCTCAGCGTGAAAACCGAGCCGATATACGGTCGTCTGAATCCACCCTAAACCTGGTGTCACCGCATCGTGCCGACCGCAGAACAAGGTTATCACCTTATTTATTTGGGACACTGAACGCTGTTAAAATGCAAATCCCCCCAAAAAAATGGCAGAATTTTTTTTTCCCCAATCCCCCTAAAAAAAAATAAAAAAATGATCTAATACATTATATATACCCAGATATGATGCCATTAAATATGCAAGCCCTCATACAGCTGTGTCTACAGAAACATGAAGTGCAACGATGAAAAAAACTAAAAACTTAGTTGGTCATTAAGGTGCAAACAGGCTTTGTCACTAAGGGGTTAAACATAAGGTGTGCAAATACATAAGCAACCTATATATGACATAAGCTGCTACACATAACAGTATTTCAAATATGACTTGTATAATTCCCATGATCCATTCTCCAATAGATTTAAGCCTGGATTGGACATAAGGACCGTCGCTCCACCGGGAGGCTCGCTTCTCCTCGGGTTCCATTAACCCTTTTGTCTCTGATCTCGGCCATCACCTGTACACTGGCTGTACCTTGCATGTTACCTGTGGGGTCCATATAGTGACAGCAAGTAGGACCTATTACCTGACACATCCCACCTGGGCGGCGGTCAGATAGGCCAGTCCATTGCTACAATTATCTGGGAGTGTTAGGTTGTGCTTCTGGGACTTGTAGTACTCTGGGTTCCAGGAGCACATCTGCACAGGTGAGGGTTAATTAAGCTGGCTGGGTTTGATGGTTCTGGTCAGCCAATCCCCTGGGTTTGGGTGTAGATATATACCCCAGGTTCTGCAAGAGGAAGCTGGATTTCCTCAGTCTTGTCTGCTGTGCGAGTAGTGTCTGGTCGGCTTGCTGGCCGCGTGCGGCGTCTGGTCGGCTTGCTGGCCGCGTGCGGCGTCTGGTCGGCTTGCTGGCCGCGTGCGGCGTCTGGTCGGCTTGCTGGCCGCGTGCGGCGTCTGGTCGGCTTGCTGGCCGCGTGCGGCGTCTGGTCGGCTTGCTGGCCGCGTGCGGCGTCTGGTCGGCTTGCTGGCCGCGTGCGGCGTCTGGTCGGCTTGCTGGCCGCGTGCGGCGTCTGGTCGGCTTGCTGGCCGCGTGCGGCGTCTGGTCGGCTTGCTGGCCGCGTGCGGCGTCTGGTCGGCTTGCTGGCCGCGTGCGGCGTCTGGTCGGCTTGCTGGCCGCGTGCGGCGTCTGGTCGGCTTGCTGGCCGCGTGCGGCGTCTGGTCGGCTTGCTGGCCGCGTGCGGCGTCCTGTGCTGCCTGTTTAGTGTTTTGGTAGAGTAGGGACTGTAAGACACAAGGAGCCTTGTCGGGGCCTTGCAGCTTAGGTTCATTGGCCAATGTGCGAACTAATCCCTCGCTTTTATATTCAGCTTTATCATCTGCTTTAGTGTGCGAGGTTGTGTGGTGTGTTTGTGTATTTAATGTGTTAGTTCCGCCTGGTTGCGAGTATCACCCTTTCCGGGAGAGCAGGGCCGAGGTTCCAGCGTGGGGCCGCCTTTATTGAGGCGATGGCTCCGCTTGTTAGGTAGGGTATTGCCATCTTCCCTGCAGCACAGGGTCAGTTGTCCCTAACTCATGTATTCGGGTCACGTTCACGTGGGCCCGGTGTTTGCTGGCTCTCACGAACGTAACAACCGTATTAAATTTGTCTGGTCAAACCCAAGATTGCAAATATTTGGTCATCTAAATAGTGGCTACTACCAATTTATCCCACATCTGCATAATCATGGGGTAGATGAATGATATACTAAAAGACGTATTACCTGGGCCAAAGACACCAAGTGAGATTTACAATTCGGTCTCAGACTGTTTGCTGCTCTTCTAAAAAGGGTGTGTTTGGGAATACTCATCTATAAGAGGGCAATATTATTACATCCCCGTCGTATGTATCTTGGCTTCGGCCACAGCTCTCACTAGGGTTGTCCCTTGTCTGATCTCAACACACGAACAGTTGTGGAAGGAGGGCGAGCACCAAGCGGGGTGAGATATGTGCGTGCTTCCAGCTTCCCCACTGGGCATTGACCGGTTGAGGATCAGCCAAGGGTCCTGGTACCAAGCACCAACTTGGATTGTGTACTCTTTGAACTGGCTTTTTTGCTTCTTTTCCCACCCGTGTGAATTTAAGAGTGTCACGGACTATGTGGTGGAGTTCTGATGGAATTAAGGGGACTGCTATGTACGGCATACTATTACAGCTATGGGACTACATGTACACCTCCAACAGGTTTTAAGTTTCTCTGATTTATCAAATGTCTTAACAATCTCATGACGCTTAACAACTTATTGTCCCAATGTTCATTTAGCACATCACCGAGTCCCTCTATATTGAGGATTGTCCATAATGGTCCTTTACTTCCAATTTGACGACAGTGGCAGTTGTCAACTGGATCTGGCATGGACCATCAAATCTTGGTCCCAAACTTTTTGGATATGTCTTTTGAGGACAATCCAGTTTTCTGGAAGCAAATGATACAACCCTTCGCTTGAGTCCGGATTTGGAATTGAGCAAAATCCACATTTATGAGTGACAGTTAATGGCTTGTGCAGTAAGGCGGTCATGTTGGAGGTAAGGTCCTCATGGTGGGCCTGGAGAAAGTCTCTGTCTGTTACGGGGCCCTACCTCACAAACCTTCATATGGGGACAGCTTGGTGTTTCTATTAGGTCTGGTTTTCTGGTAGAGAGCTAACAAAATGCGTATGTCTATTACGTTGTATGACTTCTGGTACACAAAATGTCCAAATTACTTTGTTCAAGAATTTCTTAGCCATAGTCTTGGCATTTTATTATTATTTTACAAGCCACGCCTCTAGCAAACGTGAAAAGAGGTCTATGCAAACCAACCCAAACTCCAAACACCTACCTTAGATAGCTGTATGTAGTCAAATTGCAATCATTGGAACGGGTCGTCTGGCCTTGGAGTACTTTGGCAACATTGTCTGGGTTTGTCTGGTGGCACAAACCTGGTCACAGCATTGTTGAGCCCTGGGGAAATCCAAGCAGAAGACACTACATCATACATTACCTCCTTTGAGTGGTAAGTTGGTCCATGGCTCAAATGTGACATCCTAAAGTATTTGGGGGAGGCATGGGTGTTTACCTTTCCTCAGACTCCCCGCTCATTGGATGCCACTCCTCCTCTTCACCCCTAAGGGTTGATTCCTGCAAAAGGGGCAATAGATATCTAAACCTGATTCAGTTGCAACCTGATGTATCCAGTGGGAATACAACTGCTGCTTTGGCTGCTGCAACCGCCCTTCGATTCCCTAAGGCCTCCAGAGTCACTTCCTTGGTGTGAGACTGGACCTTGGTCACAGCCACCTATTTGGAAAGAGCTAAAGCCTTGTACAACAAAGACGCTGCTTCTGTGTTCCAGATTGGTTTACCCAATGATCCTACAAAACTTCTATTGCGCCACAAGGGTGCAAAATGGAATGTGATTCCAAAAGTATACCTCATGTTGGTGCAGACATTAACAGTCTTACCTTCAGCCAGTACCATCAACTCGGCCTCCTGAGCAGACTTCCGAGGAGGGAATGGTTTCTGTCCCATTCCCTCATTGTTGGTTACTACTGCCTAGTCTGTTTTCTTGCCCATTTTCATGGTAATTCCAACCATCCATGAAAAACTCAATCTGCATTATCAATAGGAGCTTTCCTTTAACTCTAAACAATCCTGCATTTGCATTTGATGTTCCATGTTCTCTCCCTCCCCTGGCCTGAGTTCAGTGTAGTAATGACCCTGTATTTAGGACTATACATGTACTAATAGTCATATGTGAAGGCACTATTTTGGGGAGGGACATGCAGTCATAGAGGAGTTGCAAAAGGCTGGAGGCTTGGGGTATCCATTCTCTGCAATATCCCACCAATCTCAGGAAAGCATGTGATTCCCGGAGGTTTCTGGGGAGCGAGATAGCCTGAACTGCCAGGATTTCGTCAGCAGTAATGCGCCGATTGCCCCGTGACATGCCATGGCCTAGGAACACAACCGTTGACAAAACTGAAACATGGACTTGGATGCCTTACAGTCATTCTGAGCAAGAAAGTGGAACAGACTTCTAGTCGCCTCCAAAGACTGTTCAATAGTGTTGCAACACAAGAGCAAATCATCAACTTATTGAAGCAGTGAGGTACAAAACTGTTTGTAAGGCTGGTCTCACACAACCGGGTTTAAATTGCAGAATCCGTGATCGTCACCCGCCGGATGATCCATGGCATTCCACACACATTCAAACAGAACATTCGCATGTCCGGTCACCCGAGCGGACAGCAATTGCGATTTCCGTGAGCGGAAATAAAATCACTGCACATTCTATGTTCATGTGGATTTTGACCTATCCGCGATTAACATTGTGGATAGGTCGTGGGTACCCACAGCATCACATAGCGAGGGTGCGGGAAAAACAAAGATTTGAAAAAAAATCAGTACTGCACATGCCCGACCACGGCTCGCCGCAACCATCTGCCATACAGAACTGGCATGTAGCATCCGGCCCGCCTGTTGTGTGAGACTGGACTAAGGCTTTGGAGGACTTACTGCCCTGAAGGGTTGGCTGCTCCCTTTGGCAATGCACACCGAACAACAGTATTGTTTGCCATGGTGTGTGGAAGCATATAAGAGTTGGCGGCTCTCTTCAGGCGTTCGTGAGATCCACCACTGTGAAGACGCTGGCCGGTACCTGCGACAACAATGTGTGGGATCTGGCACCACCGTGACAATATTAACTGCTCTTAAATCGTGGACCATTAGAAAAGTTTAAGAATGCCCCTGGCAGCCTCATTCTTGTACCTCGCCCTCTGGAATTTACTTTATCTCCTATATAACAAAGAAATCGTAACTCTCTCCAGACAAGTAATAGAACTGTAGAATACATTTCACTGATTTATTTTCTTTCTTCTCCACCTGCGCCGACTATAATCTCACATCTTTCCAAGAGAGACTTCTATACAAAGCAATTCATTCTCTCGTTCCCCGCACTACATTTCTGGCTCCTAATGCAAGTTCAACTCTGCTATATTGTCACATTGTGGGAAGGTGTTAGTGTAAGACATAGAGGCGGGGCTGACACCATACTCACTGGAGCTGCCCCCTCTCCTCCTTCAGATCACACTACATACCATGTTTCTCCAAAAATAAGACAGGGTCTTATTTTAATTTGTCACCCAAAAGATGTACTAGGGCTTATTTTCAAGAGATGTTTTTTTGCTTACCCAGCAGGCTTGGTCCAAGTCCTTCCCGCTGCTCTACAGAGCCCGCCGCAGTCCTAGGCCGTCCACCCAGAATCACTTCCTGATTATGGCATTTATAAATCCTGCCTCCATGAAGCAATGGCTGTGATTGGTTCTTTGAGCATTGCATGGATTGGCTTAGCCACGATGCTTGAAGAACCAATCACAGACATTGCTTTGTGGAGGCGGGATTAATGAGTTGGGTGAGCCGCGACTCAACTAGTTCATAAATCTTACCCTCACAAAGCGATGGCTGTGACTGGTTCTTCGAGCGCTATATTGATTGGCTGAGCCACCAATCAATGCAGTGCTAAAAGAACCAATCACAGCCATCGCTTCATGGAGGTGGGATTTATGAATTCCGTAATTAGGAAGTGATCCTGTGTGGGCAGCCGAGGACTGCAGGAGCTGTGCTGGGGCTCTGGAGAGCAGTGGGAAGGACCTGGACCAAGCATACTGGGTAAGTGACACACCTAATGCATTCCTTCTTATTAACTGTAACTAGTGCTTATTTTTGGGGTACGGCTTGTTAGAATGAGAAAGGGGGGGGCAATTGATCCTGCCTCTATCACCAATTTGTTACGGATCGGCTAATCTGAGCGCTCTCACCGCTACAACCAACTGTCACGGCAGAGCCTCACCTGATCAATCTAGCGGGATTGGAAGCGTGGGGTCGTTAAAATACAGATGAATTTGTACTCAGCTTTGCCAGGCTTCTGCACAAATGAAGAACGAAAGCTTAAATCACCCCCTCATCTGGTCTAAGGGTGCCTACCCACTGGCGATTTTTTTTCCTGCGATGCTAAATTGCGTTTTTTCTGAAGAGCAATTAGCATAGAATGTGTTCTTGTCCATTTGGGGTTTTTTTTCGTTTCGTTTCAATTTTTCACATAGAAACTGTCAGTTGCATATGTCTCCTTATTTTTCTCTTAATGCACCCATGATTGTCAATGGAAATTAATGAAAAACGCCGCCAAAAAGGCGCAGAAAACGTGCGAAAAACGCTGCGTTTTTCACGCACGAAAATCGGCACCAGTGGGTAGGCGCCCTTACACCTCCACCACTCTACAATACCCACACATTCGCTGCCACCACCAGCTGGAACCCGGACTAGGAATTACTAACACAATTTCAGATTTATGGGTTATTTTAAAACAGACAAGGTTTGGCTAATAAATTGCAGATTTATTCTAAAGAAAACTAGCAGTGCTAAATATTTACATTTATACAAAAATATACAGAAAAGATGTTACAGTGGAGATAAGGTTTACAGGTATACACAACAGACAGTACTGAAAATAAAACAAGGAGGAAATGAAAGATACCAGATTTGGGATGTTCAGTCCACGGTCGTGATTGTGCAGAGTCACTGGAAACAAACGGGAAAGTCCATACACTGTAGCTCACCTCCGAAGGTCTAACACTTGATCCCTCTGACTCCCTAGTTTTTAAAGTTTCCCTAGAAAACACCTCTCCCCACCACTTCTGAGGTCATTCAGAGAAAGGTGGGGTAAATGCATACGTACCTGTGAAAAACCATAATTCCCCATTTCAGCCATATCTCCGCAGGAGATCCTCCGATCAGGAATATAGGCCTGGCATATTTCTGGTCATGATTTTATCTACTCAGCGATATCACACATGATGCAGAAATTATAACCAGGTACACGGGGGGGGTTCTGGGGTTCGTACCTCAAACAGTTTACATGGTTTTTATTCCGCTGACCTACCCAATTCAGAAAATATAATTCATATCGGGCTAGGACCTTCACATGTCTAATAATCCTTATTAAAAGTTTTCGCCTAATCTGAATCTCGGAGCTGAAGTGTCTGTGGGAACCCAGCTTTTGGGTGCATTCCCATGAACGTATATCGGCTCGGTTTTCACGCTGAGCCGATATACGTTGTCCTTGTGTGCTGGGGGGGGGGAGGAGGGGGGGGATGGAAGAGCCAAGAGCAGGAACTGAGCTCCCGCCCCCTCTCTGCCTCCTCTCCACCCCTCTGCACTATTTGCAATGAAGGGAGGTGGGGTGGGGCTAAGTGGAGAGAACTAGCCCCGCCCCACCTCTCCCCATTGCAAATAGTGCAGAGGGGTGGAGAGGAGGCAAAGAGGGGGCGGGAGCTCAGTTCCTGCTCCTGGCTCTTCTATCCTCCCCTCGCCCTGCACACGAGGACAACATATAATCGACTCGGCGTGAAAACCGAGCCGATATACGTTCGTGGGAATGCACCCTCAAGTAGGATATTTTTTTTAGACTTCATTAAAATGTAAATGGTCACACAATTTGGTTTCCTCATGCTTATTCTAAACCAAATGGACAAGTGGAGCCAGGAGGGCAAGAAGAATGGAGGGGGCTTATTTACACCACAGCTCTTGTCCAGGGTAAGGTCAGACCAGTTGCCTCTGATGATGATTCTGTGGCGTAATATTTCAAATATCACTTATATACATATATCTACACACACACACACACACACACACACTATATATATATATAAATATTGTGAGAAGGTGACCGGCAAAGTGCTGGAGGGCATATATATTTTGCCTAGGATGCTCTCCTATGAGGCTTTGGGGAGCACTTGGCCAGGTACGTGCCACCAAGCAGCCTGGGCTCGGTGGAGGAAGTCGGCAGTATGGTGTCAGTAGCATTAAGTTACTGACACGGTGTAGTATGTAAGTGGCTCCAAACCACATAATCCGGGCCGGCTTTTTCTGGAGTGACCAAAGTGAAGGGTGGGATGGTCACTCCCACGTACCAGGTGGGGCTGGTACCAGGCCATATAAAGCCTGGGCCTACAGGGCCTAGGAAAGCGTCTGGCTGAGGGCAAGAGAGAGCATCTGGCTGAGAGCCAGAGAGAGGGCTCTGTGGAGCAGGGAGCCCGGCTAGCCCAGCGTGTGGGCTGAGAGAGCTGAGACCTTTGCAGGTCTGAGAGTCCTGGCTGGCTGTGTGCAGGAGCTATTTGTTACCAGTGTGTAGACAGGGACGCTACCTGTATAGTAAGTGCTCAGACGAGCAGGATTTACTTTGTGTTTGCCTGATGTTAAGGCCTGTATTTTGCTTTTGTTTGCTTGGAAATAAACCCGGGCAAAGCCTGGACTAAAGACTTTATCGCAAGTGTCACTGTCTCTGACTGCTTATGCCCAGGTTGCTACCGACAGACAGACAGACGGCTTCACCCGAGTTAATTAGGTACTGGTGTTTATCTGGTGTTCACACGGAAAATCTTATGAAGTCGTGGTTACTTTAGAGATACCGGAAAAACATATGTTCACCATTTTGCATAGTTCTCTGCGTTACCCAGGAAATACCACGGGGAGGTAACCATGCGACGTTTCCTTTATATAAAATAACACCAGGAAGTGAGAGAATTAGATTTCATACGTAAAATTTGGACGCTAATTCTTTTGTGCTTAGAATTGAATAATCGAGTTGGGACCCATTAGCTTTTCCTATTTATGACATAATCAATGCTCGTGCCAAATTTCACGTTTCTATGACACCGGAAAGTGAGAAAGTTACATTTCGTACATAAAATTTGGACGCCAATTCTTTTGCACATAGAATTGAATAATTGAGTTGGGACCCATTAGCTTTTCCTACTTATGACATAATTAATGCTCGTGCCAAATTTCACGTTTCTATGACACCGGAAAGTGAGAAAATTACATTCCGCACGTAAAATTTGGACGCTAATTCTTTTGCACATAGAATTAAATAATCGGGTTGGGACCTATTAGCTTTTCCTATTTATGACATAATCAATGCACGTGCCAAATTTTAAGTTTCTGTGACATTGGGAAGTGAGAGATTTAGATTCCGTACGCAAAATTTCAAGTTGGAGAACTTTTGGCGAGTCAGTCAGTCGTCTTTATATATATAGATATATATATATATGTGTATGTGTGTGTGTGTATGTGTGTGCCAAAAGCTCTCCAACTTCCCAATGTCGTAGAAACATGAAATTTGCCACAAGCATCGATTATCTCCAAAACAGGAAAAGTAATTGGGTCCCAACTCGACTATTCAATTCTAGTGCAAAAGAATTGGCGTCGAAATTTTGCGTACGGAATCTAAATCTCTCACTTCCCAATGTCACAGAAACTTAAAATTTGGCAGGAGCATTGATTATGTCATAAATAGGAAAAGTTAATGGGTCCCAACTCGATTATTCAATTCTATGCGCAAAAGAATTAGCGTCCAAATTTTACGTACGGAATCTAATTCTCTCACTTCCCAATGTCATAGAAACGTGAAATTTGGCAGGAGCATTGATTATGTCATAAATAGGAAAAGCTAATGGGTCCCAACTCGATTATTTAATTCTATGTGCAAAAGAATTAGCGTCCAAATTTTACGTATGGAATGTAGTTTTCTCACTTTCCGGTGTCACAGAAACGTGAAATTTGGCACGAGCATCGATTATGTCATAAATAGGAAAAGCTAGTGGGTCCCAACTCAATTATTCAATTCTATGCGCAAAAGAATTAGCGTCCAAATTTTACGTACGGAATGTAATTTTCTCACTTCCCAGTGTCATAGAAACGTGAAATTTGGCAGGAGCATTGATTATGTCATAAATAGGAAAAGCTAATGGGTCCCAACTCGATTATTCAATTATATGCGCAAAAGAATTAGCGTCCAAATTTTACGTAGGGAATGTAATTTTCTCACTTCCCAGTGTCATAGAAACGTGAAATTTGGCAGGAGCATTGATTAGGTCATAAATAGGAAAAGCTAATGGGTCCCAACTCGATTATTCAATTCTATGCGCAAAAGAATTAGCGTCCAAATTTTACGTATGAAATCTAATTATCTCACTTCCTGATGTCATTTTATATAAAGGAAACGTCGCATGGTTACCTCCCGTGGTGTTTCCTGGGTAACGCAGAGAACTATGCAAAATGGTGAACATATGTTTTTCCTCAGTATCTCTAAAGTAACCACGACTTCATAAGATTTTCCATGTGAACACCAGATAAACACCAGTACCAAATTAACTCGGGCGAAGCCGGGTATATCAGCTAGTATATATATATATATATATATATATATATATATATATATATATATATATATACATACATACATACATACATACATACATACACATACACACTCACATATATCCAGTTCATGAGCTACTTTGTTACATTATTCTCTATATATTCTCTGGTAGGGCCCCTTAAGCCGACATGTGGAAGCTCCTTGATATTCTTATCTCATCTAGCCATATGTCCCTCAGTATAGTTACACAAAGTAGCTTCTCCTGGTATATTCGATGGTTTCTGTCATTGCGCAGTTTTAATTCAAATAATTTCCATTACAATGTGAATATTCAAAAAGGCAGGAGTGAGGAAATGGGTCAAAAGGCAACCTAACTACACAAGGCTTGAATGGAATGATACAGTGGTTACAAAATGGATAGCACACACAGCAAAGTGGCGGACGACCCGCCAGTCTCTGTATCTCAGAGCTTATATTTCAAGCCCCACTGAAAATACTGAAACATCACCCTAGGGCTTATTAGAAACATTCTTTTAATTCAACATCCTTGTAACCTTCAGCGCAGGGGCGTAACTATAGAGGATGCAGGGGATGCGGTTGCACTCGGGCCCAGGAGCCTTAGGGGCCCATAAGGCCTCTCTTCTCCATATAGGGAACCCAGTACTATGAATAAAGCATTATAGTTGGGGGCCCTGTTACGAGTTTTGCATCAGGGCCCGCGAGCTTCAAGTTACACCTCTGCTTCAGCGCACTCGTTCTGTGATACTTTCATTCACTTATCCACTTCTTTTCATATCATGATCTGCTATCCAACCTTCACTTTCTCCAACTAGCTTCACTTTTGAATTTCCTCCATTTCTCTACATCTCTTTTGGCACTCCTATAGTGTCTATAATTGGTTAGATAATTCAGCACGACCTACAACAGGTCATTTCTGACCCATGGATATTTATTTATGAGCTGCACAAGGGCATAACTAAAGGCTCAGGGGCCTGGGTACAGAGGTCCCCTATATCAGCCCCAGTAGTAATAGCACCCCCTGAAACTGATATATTCACCCCCTTGTATTCAAAGTGCTGCTGCTCCTCTGCTCGGCGCTGCTGCGGACCATGCTGGTGTAACCTGGGTATCTCCTGTATGCAATTATATATGTCCAGCTAGTATATATATATGTAAAGTTGGTATAAGTTATACATCCTGTATATAATTATATATGTCCAGCTGGAATAAGTAATCATTCAGTGGCGCTGCTACAGGTGCACAAACGAACAGCAGGGCTTGCAACCAGGATCCTCCTCCTTGGTTCCGCAGGAGGAGAGGAGGAGGTATCGGGACGCACATCTGTCCGCAGCAGCGCAGAGCAGAGGAGCAGCGGTACTTTGAATATGTGAAGGAGGTAAATTTATCTATTTCAAACCCCGCTACCAGGAAGAACTGCTCTGTCGGCGCGTAGGAGTACACAGAAGCCTGCAGCAGCGACGGAGACCAGCACAAGGGACCCGGACGCCATCTGCTAGGTAAGTATTGTAAAACACCCCCTCCCGAAAATAAGACTCTGTGCCTCTTTTGAGGCAAAAATTAATATAAGAAATCGGTATTTTCAATAGTATAAGCCATTGAAAATACCGGTCTGCTCTCCACCTTAGTTTTAACTACCTTATCCTCCAACAGGACATTCCTATCCATGTTATTAACCCTTTTCATAGCTCTATTCAATATCCAATCTTTGGATCCCCGATCTCTTAGTCGCTTGCATTTATCAGCTTCAGCAACTGTATAATCCTTATTTTGGGAATACGCTTGCCTCTAAGTAATTCTCCTACGGTTACCGTCTATGAACGTACGAGTTTATTCAAGTCCAGCAGAGTTTTAAAAAGGTCAAAATCCGTATCCGGCGCAAAACTTAGACCCTTCTTTAGAATTTCAAAGTGTTCATTTGTTAAAATGTCGGGTGACAGCACTGCCAGGTTATCCCGAGTCACTGCATTCTAGGGACTCGCTTACATTTACATTGTGGGGTTACACTTTACAAATGATTTGCTGTATGTTTATTAACAAGACAAAGAGAAAAATAAAAAAAGAGCAGAAGGAAGAAGGAGGAAGAGGGAAGAAAGATTTATTTTTTTAGGTTTTGGGTATCACAATCAAGCCTGTGGAAATGTGGATGTATGACTAATGTATAATGATTGGTCCGTAATTGATTTTAAAGGGGAAGTTTGTTAGCTGTGATCAAGAGAGTAGTGCCTTTCGAAAAGTGTCTGAGCTTAGACTTTGGGATTTTTTGGGAAAAAAAGATTAAAAACTGTTTTTAAGGCACCGGCTTTTCTCCTTAGTGGTTTCCTATTTAAGCCGTTTGACTCACGGTTAGCCCGATCACCTGAGAACCTTCAAGCTAAACCAGGGGTTAACATTACCTACTAACCAGATGAAGATAACGTTGTGTTATGTATTTAGGGATATAGGGGGATGTACATCTATATATAATGATATAAACCATGCTGAGATAACCCGAGTATCAACAAACAAGTCATGCCAGACGAATCTAATTTCCTTCTATGACAGAATCACCGACTGAGTTGGTCAGAGAAATGCAGTGGATATAGTATATCCTGACTTTAGTAAAGCATTTGATAAAGTATCTCATACCATACTTATCGAAAAAATGATCAAATATGGGATGGACAAGGCAACTGTTAGGTGGATTCACAACTGGCTGAGTGATCGCACTCAAAGAGTGGTCATAAATGGCTGCACATCCAAGTGGAAGAATGTATCAAGTGGGGTATCACAAGGCTCTGTCCTGGGCCCAGTGTTGGTCAGCATTTCAATAAATGATTGTTGCATCCTTACTGGATGTGCGATAGTCATAAACAAAAGAACCGGGACAACTGTGCACAACAAAACAAAAAAAGCACAACCGTGCAACGTAAATACAAAACCAAGGGAAATCCTTTCCCTGAACACCCCTAACCCAGGAGGAAGCCCTGCCTACTCGGCAGGCCGATCGCTTCCGGCAGGTGCGGACCCACAACTCATGCCTGGGCCACTAATAATTCTCTACCAGGGAGCCCTAATATAAAAAGGGAACAGTACACCGTAAAGCAATGGTACTTAGCTGAAGCAGCAAGGTGGAGGAGCTCCAGGGGCCGGCTGAGCTCCTCAGTGGCCATCCAGACCGCAAGTGAAAAGTGACCAGCACTGAGGTCAATTCTTGCATGGCTTATATAGGAGCAGGGCCACTCAGAAACAGGTGAGGACTGACATCACTCATCCAACCACCACATCCCTCAGCTCCAGGAAAGGTAGAGACACTGCCAAACCCTGGTCCGGCCTGAAAGCAAGGTGAAGACTTCAGAACGTCTGCAACACATGGGAGGGGTTCACCTATCAGACCAAGTACTGAAGCCGTATAATGCCATGGGGAAAACACGGGTGTGGTACAAAAGACTGGCCATGCACCTCGTACAGATGGCACTGTACAATGCCTACATGCTGTATCGGGGTACAGGCCAAAGGGGCTCCTTCCTTGAATTTCAGGAGGAAGGCCCTAATATTTGGGGACCAGGAGGCGGGGGGAGCAGCCCAGTATCTCTGGAAGCGAGGCCACGCGGATTGTACCAGAGCAGCACTTTCCCAGTGAAATTCCCAAAAAGGACCCAAAAAAGTGCGGAGTCTGCTGCAAACGAGGGATAAGGAAGGACACCATGTATCTTTGTGAACCGTGCCCCACACAACCGGACTGTGCATGAAGGATTGTGTCAGGACATACCACACGTCCCTGGAATGGTCAGTTTATTCTTCCTTTGAACAATCGTTATATGTTTTACCCCAATGGACTCCATACAGCTTGTACATAAAGCCACGTGCCAAGTCCTTCCTTCTGAGTCCTGACATGTGCCCAAAGAGTTTATGTCCACATATGGGGCATTTCTGCACTCAGGAGCAATTGGGTAACACATCATGGGGTGCCTTTTCTCCTTCTGCCCCTGGTAAAAAAATGTCTTGTTTCTCCGCTAACTCCTGCTGTTATAAGGAAAAAGTGGTTTCAAATTGAAAATCTTTAGAAAAATGGAACTTTTCTAATTTCTGATGCACTTTTCTTTAAATTCCTGTAAAACATCTAAAGGGTTAATAAACTTCCTAAATGCCATTTTGAATACTTTGAAGGGGACAGTTTTTAAAATGGGGCGATTTATGGGGGTTTTCTGGTATACAGGCTCTAAAAAATCTCAGAACCGATTTGGTCCTTAAAAATTCAAATTTTTAAATTTGCTAGTAAATTAGAAAAATTACTGCTAAATTTATATATTTTGTGGAATCTGAAAAAAATAAAATAACACTTAAAAAATGAGTAGGCCTACGGGAAATGTTAATTATGAACTATTTTGTGGTGTTTGACTATCTGTTTTAGGCCTCATGTCCACGGGCAAAAGAAGAATTAAAATCCGCAGCGGATTTTAACTCTTCTCCTGCCCGCGGATCCGCACCCCATAGGGATGCATTGACCACCCGCGGGTAGATAAATACCCGCGGATGGTCAATAAAAGTGATTTTTTTTTAAATGGAGCATGAAAAAATCTGGACCATGCTCCATTTCCGTGCGGGTCTCCCGCGGGGACGTCTCCCGCTGGCTTCTATTGAAGCCCATGGAAGCCGTCCGGATCCCTGGGAGACAAAAATCGGAATTTACTCACCCGCTCCGGTTCTTCTCTTCGCCGCGGCGCCATCTTCTCTCCGTCGCGGCCGGATCTTTTTTTCTTCGGGCTGGCGCATGCACGGGCACGTCACCGACATCATCCTGCGCATCCGCCGGGCCGAAGAAAGAAGATCCAGCTGCGACGCAGAGAAGATGACGCCGCAGCGAAGGAAGGATCCGGAGCTCGCGGGAGGTAAGTTTATTCTGATTTATTGTTATTTTCAGCCCTCATGTCCGCGGGGCAGGAGGGACCCGCTACGGATTCTCCATGGAGAATCCGGAGCGGGCCTGATTTTCCCCGTGGACATGAGGCCTTAGGGCTTATTCAGATGGGCGTATATCGGTCGAGTTTTCAGGCTGGGCTGGGAGCTAGTGCGCTGAGATTCTGCCCCCTCCCCGCCCCTCGCCACTGTTTGCAATGGGAGGGGGCTGAACTCCGTGCCGCCCCCCCCCCCCCTCCCACCACTCCCTCCCATTGCAAACAGTGGCGAGGGGAGGAGAGGGGGTGGGAACTCATCTCCCATCCCGTCCCGCCTCCTCCGCTTGCAGATTCCGAAGCGTATATCGGCTGGGCATGAAAACCCCACCTATGTACGCCCGTCTGAATAAGCCTTTACAAAGAGAAAAATTTAAAGTCTGAAAATTGTGATTTTTCCAAATTTTCAGTAAATTTGGATTGTTTTTCCTAATAAAGACACAATTTATTGATGCAATTTTTACACGAACATAAAGTACAATGTGTCATGAAAAAACAATCTCAGAATCACATTGATAAGTAAAGGCATTCAAAAGTTATTAACTAGAGATGAGCGAGCAGGCTCGTTTAAGGCTGATACTCGAGCGGGCATTGGTCTTCTCGAGTAACTGATTACTCGTCTGAGCAAATGCGGGGGGGCAGCGGGGGGAGAGTGAGAGGGATCTCTCTCTCTCAGCCCCGCTCACCCCCGCAGCCCCCCACCCCTCCGCATTTGCTCAGACGAGTAATCAGTTACTCAGGAAGACCAATGCTCGCTCGAGTATCAGCCTTAAACGAGCCTGCTCGCTCATCTCTATTATTAACACAAAGTGACAGATGTCAGATTTGAAAAATAAGGCTTGGTCCTTAAGTTCAGAATAGGCCATGTCCTTAAGGGGTTAATAGGCACTTCTTACCAGTAATGAAACAATTAAAGTTTAGAATGTATCTTTTTAAGTCACATTTTATTCAGTATCTAAGTACAGCATCTGGGAGTAATGCCAGTACATCGAGTGGGAAGGACGGGAAGGGGGGGAGGGGCACCCATGGGAAGGACGGGGGGGGGGGGGGGGGGCACCCATCTCACCTTGTGCCTTGTGATGAGGAGGTATAAATACAAGGACATCTAGACCCAAAGAATACTATTAGAAATTATAACTACCCCTGTTTCCCCCAAAATAAGACACTGTCTTATATTAATTTTTGCTCCAAAATATTGGACACTATTTATCTTGTCTTGTATTAACTGTAACTAGGGCTCAATTTTGGAGTAGGGCTTATACTTTAAGCATCCTCAAAAATCCTGAAAAATCCTGCTAGGTCTTATTTTCAGGGAACACAGGGTACTGCTGACCCACGGCTTTATTAAAAAGTGACAAAATGCTGAAGGAATGATGGGCTTCTAAACCACTAATTGATCACTTCCATATTTTCCCTCTTATGTTATATACATTCATTACCTGACCAAGTATTCCTCTACAGACTCCTATTAGGCCGGGCTCACACGGGCGTATTCTGGCAGCATCCAGGCTGCGGGATGTATGCGTGCGGCACACCGCCATAGGCAATGACATTGCGCACTGGCTGCATGCCGCCCATAGCCATGTACTATCTTGGCGTGCATGCACATATTTCACGCAAGTTGTGTGAGCGCCAAATTGCCTATGGCAGATAGGTGCAGCATATTGCGTGCGCAAGATCTGCGTGTGAAACAGCGATACACTCATGTGAGCCCGGCCTCAGGGGGAGTTTTTCTTCACCTTAAAGGACTTTTCTTCACCCATTCCCCAGTCCAGTAATACGTAAGATTGTGGAAAGCTTTTGCAAGTGTGGGGTGTATGTGATTGGTTAGTACTTGGACAACCATCATCATACGGGCGGTAGTTTTGAGCGCACTAGCCGGGTACTTGTCTTTGTTCCTGTTGCAAGCTTTAACCCCTTAACGACAGCCTATACGTCTTTTGACTATGCACACTTGTCTGTATCTATTTGTAGGGCCTGTTCTTTTATTCTGCGCGGCGTGTTGTGCTTTTGCGCACCTCCTATAGACTTCTATGGGGACCTTTGCTCTGGAAATATGAAGGAAAATAGAGTGTGTTCTCGTAGCACAAAAACGCAAAATGTGTACAGACCCATTGATATCGATGGGTTTTACGTGCTGCGTAGCCGTTATTGCGCGGCGCAGACCACAACGGGACTTGCTGAATCTATTTACACGTGTAAAATACTCATGTACAAAACGCGTGTACGAATAACGGAAATCAAATCAATGGGGTTTATGCTGCCGTATCACGTACATAAAAAATACGCGTGTAATATGAACCGAAAATACGCCAATGCTGCATTTTTTGTTTGTTTTTGGTGCATTTGTAAACTGCAGCAAAAAAAAGTGCATTTTTTGGAACCTTTTTTTTATACAGGCTACATTCGTATTCTTAAATTTGATTTGTTTTTGGTTCAGAAAACCTTACATAGTAACATAGTATGTTAGGCTGAAGGGAGACGATGTCCATCCAGTTCAGCCTTTTTTCAATCCCCCTACTTACTCAAAAAGGCTCTTTCACATGAGTGTATTTCATCCCGCCGTTTTCACGATGAGCCAATATACGCTGTGATCTGATGCATTGGATTCCAATCACATGGCCGTATTCCCGCGATGGCCAATATAGCGCCGGGCGTTTTTACATCGGGCCCAAAAGATAGACCTGGAACTATCTTTTGGGCCGGAATATGTCAGCCGCTGCGTGAGCTCCTATGGGAGCCAATGACAGCGGGCGGAGAAGGAGGTGGGAGGGATTTTAGCAGCGTGACTGCTAAACTCCCTCCCTCTTCTCTCCTCCCCTCCAGCTGATTGCAATGGGAGGGGGCAGGGCAGGGGTGGAGCTAAGCTAAGCTCACACTCCTTGTCCACAGCCAGCAATGGCAGGAGACGGGATGGGGCAGTGCTTAGCTCCACCCCCGTACTGCCCCCTCTCATTGCAATCAGCCGTAGGGGAAGAGGTGAGCCGGCCAAGGGGAGGGAATGAGCAACGGCATGGCAGCCTCAGCGTATATGCACCAGGGCCCATGGCGTCTGAACGGGTGCACAGATGTTAGATTTGTGCACCTGTTCACGAGATTTTACACCTCACAGCGTAACGTATATTGGCCGGCCGTGAAAACAGCGGCCGATATACACTTGTGTGAAAGAGCCCAAAGGAAGGCAAAAAACCCCAACGAGGCAGAAGACAATTTACCCCATTTGAAAAGCGCCACATGTGAACAGAGCCCAGAGAGCTGGTTTTTGTGTCAATTTTTGTTCTATGGGTTGTGGCAATAATAGGTTTTTACAGAATGGCGCGGTTTTAGTGCAACTTGGAAAATTACTGCCAAAAAATGCAACAGAAACCGGCAGAAAACCAACAATGCAGTAAATGCAGCCTAAAAACTGCGTGTGCTTATACCATCACAAAACCCGGAGAACTGCAACTCCTATCATGTAAGTAGAACACCCCACATTGTATCGCACAAAGGAGGGAACGGAGCAGCACTTGAAGAGTTAACAGAAGGTACTGATTAACAAGCTGCTGCTTGTGCACCTATGAATTGAGGTTGGTGAGGGAGCGGCTGTGAGTTTGTTCCTCCTCTCTGCTGGGTTGGAGGCTGGTGAGTGTCCCCTGCTGCCTGTGTGGGGTCTTGTGTGGTGGGTTTGGGGAGGGGTCCTGTGCTGCTATGCAAGTTGTAATGTTGGTAAGTAGGACTACAACTCCCATCATAGCTGGGTAACTTCCTTTCCTTTTCAGTTCCGGGTATTACCAAAAGTGACTTATCAGCTTCCCAGGATAGGTGCTAAGTCTGATCGGTGGGGGTCTCGCCTATCCTGGGAAGAGGGGTCTGGGGTCTTCCTCTGTACCGCTGCACCCCTTACAGTGAGATTACATGGAGCAGAGTTTTCGCATGTGCGGTGCCACTCCTCTCCGCATGGTTGGCAATAGCCCAACGCTTGTACTTGACCATTTCTGTCAGTGTCATTGAAACTAATGAGTGTTGCGGTATGTGTGCGACTGTCTCTCCTCCTCGCTGCCAGTGAGATCAGTGAGCCCATGTTGGAGAGAGGGCCACATGGGCCCCCAGTTCATGGCATCAGCGGTGAGACTCCTACAAATCACTCTGAGGGCCCCTGAACACTAGTGCCTTTCTCACACGCTTTTTAATGCGATTGTCAATGGGACTTTCTAATGTTAAAAACGCAACGCAAGTTTGTGCTTCTGCGTTTTGTTTTTTTTTGCGCAATGCCTTTTTAACATTAGAAAGTCCCATTGACAATCGTGTTAAAATGCGTGAGAAAAGCGCTAGTGTGCAGGGGCCCGAAGGATGCCCACCCACTAGCGATTATTTTCTCTTGCGATGTGAGAACCTCGCAGCGTAGAGAAACTCTGAAATATTGCTCGGCCCCATCGAAAACATAGGGAGTACAACACGGACTTCTGCTACAGCTGTGACCGCTATGGTAGAGGATTCCTTCCTCCCCACGGGGACCGCGGGGATGAAGGAATCCTCTGCCACAGCTGTGGCAGAAGTTCGTGATGCTATCCCATTGCGTTCAATGGGGTCGGCACTGCTGCAGACCCATTGAAAGCGGTGGGTTGCAGGCAACCCCAGCAGCGATTATTTTCAGGGAAGGGCTTGAATAATAAGCCCTTCCCTAAAAATGATCCCTAGCTGTAAAAAAAAAAAAAAAAAATCATACTTGCCTAGAAGAGTTGTCTGGCTCTTCTGGAAGCTGGGAATTGGAAAACCCCTGCCCCCAGAAAGAGCTGATCTCATTGGCTAAACGCCCAGCCAATTGCAGACAGCACTCGGCCATTAAATGACAGCTGAGTGCTGTCTGTGATTGGTCACAGGGCTCAGCCAATCACAGGCAGGGATGTATAAAGGTAGGAGCTGTGTGTGCCCCCTATGGACCACTGCAGAGTCATTCAGAATCTGGGGAAAGTTGGCTACTGACACTTGAGCCAAGGGTATCAAACTCCTTTTCACCGAGAGCCATTATGATTGATAACCTTCAAACAGCCATTGATTAGGTCTCATTCACATGGCCATATTTGTGCTCCACATTACATGTGATACAGACAGTCTAATCACAACCTACCATGGCAGGTGGCTATGATGGCGGGTAGGGCTGTCAGAGCTGAGCCACCATTTCTGAGCTACTGGCACAGCGGTGCGGCGGAGCTCAGAATCTAAGATGGCAGCTCCTCTGCTAAGAGCTGGCTGTGTCCTCCAGGGAGAGTGGAGAGCCGGTCCTTCTGCTTCTGGACCTCGTAGCGGGCCACAAAATCACGTGGCGGGCCGGACTCGGGCTGCGGGCCTTTAGCCTGACACGTGGTCTAAGTGGCGGGATTTAGGGCAGACATTATCTGAGTTCTGGTGGCTCCGCAGGAAGGCCATGACGCTGAGGGATCGGTAATGCACGCAGGCGTTGTTGCCCATAGCAACCAATCACAGCGCAGCTTTCACTTCATATTTTGTCCTTCAAAAGTGAAAGCTGTGGTTGCTATGGGCAACAGTGTTTCTGGCTACAGCAACCAATCACAGCACAGCTTTCACTTTACCGGAGCAGTATAAGAAATGAAAGCTGTGCTGTGATTGGCTGCCTGCGGTGACACACAGCAGGGTGGCTTGTCTTACAGTAGTGCAAATATCCTGATTCTGGTGTGCTTATTAACCCTTCACTTCCCTGGAAGGCATTAGTCTAGACGGGTTACAATGTGTTCTGCCCTGCAGCCTCCATCCCACCACAGGATTCTCCTGGCCGGCGCTGCCTTCTCTGTCCGTCCCCCAAACCACCATTTTCTTTTCCATTTCTGTGTGTTTTGGTCTCGTGAAGCTGCGATATCCGATTACCAGATGTTTGTGTTCGGCTCCCAGCAGCCGGGAGGAGGGGATTACTGCTGCGGCCGCGCAATGCTTGCTTCGGGGAAAGCTGGGTGACAAACCAATAAACCAATATGGCCGCCATCATTACTCCTGTCAATGAGCCAGGCCTCCGGAGAAGTTGTTGTTGGAAAAGCAGGGCTAAGGGCTCGCTCACACGGGCATATGTCGTACGTATTTCATGTGCGTCAAGTATGCGGTACGCAGGAATTCCCGAAGCTGTATCGATGCGTTTTACATGTGTAATAAGCGCCAAAATAGGACTTGTTTCTCACGTAACTAAAATGCAAGCGAGGGGCCCAATAGAATACGATGGGTGACGCCTGCGTGAGTGTGCCCTTCGGCCGGCTCTACTCGAGCCAAAAACGCACTGTCCGTTGTTTTTTGCAATGGGGCTGGCGGCAGAACATGCGAGGCGCACGCGGCGTGATGCGAGATTCCCCCACTGGATGGGAAATGAGGAACCCCGCAATCCTCCGCCGCAGCTATCTGCATCTTCCCCAAAGTGATGCTGTTCTGAAACAAAAAGCCTCATCTGTGGCAAAATCGCAAGTTGGCAAGCGCAAAATCATCCCCTAAGACTAACTTCACATGGGCGAGTGCGATATGGGACGGTGAATCCTGCCGCCATATCAGGCTCGCCATTCATGTGACATCCCCATGGATGTGAGCCATCTTCATAGCAGAACAGCCTCGCATCACTTCGGGGATTCTCCGGCGTGGCATCGTAGAGCTTCTCCCGCTGAAAACAATGGGCACTGCGATGCGACAATACGCAGAAAGACGAAACGTGCCGCGACTTGTTTCCTGCATAGCATTGCGGTGCCATGTGGGAAAACCTCGCTTATGTGTGTTCATATTTGTGAGTCTCGCAACACACGACTCGTGTAAGTTTGGCGCTCGTGTGAACGGACCAAAGATGGGAGTTGGTGGCTCACTCACACGGGCGGATTTTTTGCACATGCGCAGTAAATCCGTATGTACGTACAGATTTACTGCGCCCATAGCATGCAATGGGTGCATTGCGTGCCTAAATAAGACCCCGCAGGTCTGAAGGGGCTCTGTAATACGCAGACTATATACGCCTGTGAGCCCGTAGGCAGAAGTGCCACTGAAGAGTAACGATGGCGGCCATATTGGTTGTCACCCGACGTTCCCAGTAGCCAATCTAAGAATCCTCTGACTAGCCGGTCAGGCGGCTGTAGACTCTGGGAATTAGTCGCCGCCTCTGTTACGGATTCTCAGCGTTTCATCTTGTTCTGCGGGCTGGAAACGATTGCAGTAATGACCTTCCAGGCAGGTTGTGGGCAGCGCCGGGCGCCGATCCAACTCTGCGCGGTCATCGCTTGTTCCTTTGATTCTGTGAAACAATGTTCTGTGGTTGAACTTTTTTGTTTCTGTTACCGACTGGCAATGTTTCCATTTTCTGGTAACGGGTGAAGGTGCCAAACCTGCCCACAACGGGACGAGCCCCCTCCCCCACGCTACAGGGGGATTGCGTTACAGCAGTGTAGTCACTAGTATAAAACCATTGTGTGAGGTGCTGTAGGGGCAACGAAAATGGGGCATGTGGGAACAGCATTGTGACTGCAGCTCTGGATGTGACTGGAGTATATGCCATGAAGGAAAAACCGCTGCAGTCACACGTTATTTATGCTCTAGATTGAATATGTATCGTGTGATGCTGGAATCTTTCATGAAATTCGTGAAAGGTTAAAGGGAGACTCCTCAGAACTGTCTGCAGCTCTGGCTGTGACTGGAGTATGAAAAACCTGGGAGTTAAAACAGGATTAGCAGTTGTTGCGATAGAAAGCTGCATTTACATGGGCAAGCGCAATAATTATCTGAGGAATTTGGGACATATAGTTTTTGCAAAATTGCAATTATTTCTGTGAGTGTGACACGACTTGCGTGAAAATGGCATGTTTTGGTTTTTTCCACTTGTGTGGGGCGTGGGAACCTTGACCATAGGAAATACTGTTTCCCTGAAAATAAGACAGTGTCTTATATTAATTTTTTTTGTTCAAAAAAGTTTAACATTTTTACATGTATATCTGCCTGGACACTATTTAAACTGACTTTTTCAATTAACTGTTAGCAGGGCTTAATTTTGGAGTAGGGCTTATATTTCAAGCATCCTCAAAAAGCCTGAAAAATCCTTTTGCATCCTCAAAAATTCTGGCAAATCATGCTCTGTCTTATTTTCATGGAAACAGGGTAATAGGCAAGTCTTCTGCCAAATGTCAAAAAAATGCGCTATGCTGCCTCCCTCTGCATATGCCCATGTGAATGAGCCCCCTGCCTGCTGCTTGACAATCTCTCTGCGATGCACAATAGTCTTGTTCTGGCTTATTCTGCATGTTGTATGCAGGGTTGTTACAGTCGCGGGTATCCTGGCACACATCAGCTCTCGTTCTATAAATGGATCGAAGGTTTGTCTCCTCTGGATTATACTGGACGCCATTGTAAGTAGACCCGGCCGTCTGCAGGGGAATCTCCCCAAATAGAAGCGACCTGGATGGATTTGTGGCGGCTCCATGTCTTCAGGCCAAGATCCTGCGGCTGGAAAACCTCCTGCCGGGAAAATATTGGCTATTTATACCCACGCAGCGACCTCACCCCTGCCCCATTAATACTTGGCAAATAGTGCTGGAGCCTTACCCCCTAGTGGATGGAATGGGCAGATACAATGGAGCAGCACCCCCTGGTGGTGAGCGCCATTTTTGACACAGTGATTGCCCCTCTTGTGCGTTTTCCATGTTTTTTCCTCTTTATTTACAGATATTAAATGTAAGAATAATGCAATAAATGTACAAATCGTCTGTCCCCCAAAAACTGGGGCGGTGATCGATAAATGGAGGCCCTGGAGTTGTCCTGTCGTTACTGCTCTTGCAGGGGTTACCACCCAGCTTTCCCAGAGTAACAGACTTGCTTAAATATGCAGTGATACTTTCTCTAAAAGGATGAAAGTGCCATTCAGTATCCTGGGAAAGCGGTACCATATTGATAAATACATGCTGACCGAAGAACTGATGTGCTGGGGTTTGGGGGGGGCGTCCGTGGTACTCGGTCTGGTCTGCTCGTTAGTGGTTGTGGCATGGTCTTTGGTCTCATTCTGTATTGCCCACTGGGTGTGACACAGAACCTGCTGTGGGGGATCCCCTGGACGGTGTAGCAGAGCCGACGTCCTCCAGACTAGAGCAGTGCAATGTGAGGTAGGAGGTCAACGTCTCCACTGTTCACAGGGTCAGCCACACGATGAGGGCGATGGACAGCAGGGACAGGGAGGCCTTTGTGCTGTGCCCCAAGCTCCTTTTCTTGCAGTGGTCGAGGTTTTGCCCGACACAGGAGGCGTACGCCATTACGTGAGGGATGTAGTTCTGCTCGTGGACGCCATGCAGCAGATGTGCCATTGGACCCTTGGCAAAAACAGCAACGTCTTCTCCACCGTGCGTCTCTTGGCGTAGAGGGACTGCAGATTGCGCCTGGTAGGTTGGCAGATCTAAAAAATGGGGAGGCTGTGAGGACTTGGTAGATCTAGAAGGCCTTAACGTTTTATTTTAATGGTGGGTTTCACTACTTCACAGTTTACAAGATCTCTGCAAGTTGGCAAAAACAACATAAAGACTGAAAACCCCAACAGTCCGAACACTTCTGTCATCTTTTGTTACACTGTATCCAGTCTAGACAATGTGAGCTGCACAGCCTGCTGTGTATCAGTGCAGGATACATTGTAGCAAACAGGACAGATTTGGCTGCTGTGTTTACTAACACTGTTAACCCTTTCCAATTCACTGTCTGACATCTGAAGACATTCTGATTGAAGGCTGTACAGCTCCGATGTCGGAAGACGTCCGGCAGGGTATTCTTACTGTATATTACTGGCTGCTATGTGGTTGGGGGGCCTCTCCAGCATGCCCTATACTGCAGTACTGACTCTGGCCAGCAGATGGCGCCATTGTATAATGGCAGAAAGAGAGAGCCCCCTAGGAAACCCTGAATCCAAAATTGAATTGCAAAGGGTTAAATTGCAACAACCCTTAGGCCGCTTGCAGATGGGCGGGATTTCCCGCAGAATTTCCGCCCTTGGAAGCTGCCATAGGATTGCGTTAGCAAACGCAATTCTAGGCAGATGGCTGCGGTTTGTCCATGCGAAATCTTGCGCGGCAAACAAACCGCAGCATGTTCTATTTCTCTGCGGGGCTCACGGCAGAAATCTCGTGGTTTGGCCGCAGCGAAAAACCGCGGGATTTCCGCCGGAGAAGCGCTGCTTCAAAAGCCACAGCACTTAGCAGCGGGTTTTGAAGCGGCCCGGCCGCTTGCTCTTGGGAGCGCCGGCCGCAGTGGAGGAAGAAAAAGAATGAGCATGCTGCGGCCGGCTACTCCGCGCTGCACTGCCGGCTTTGCCGCGGCAGATTTGCCGTCCCGAGTGGACGAGATTTCTGATGGCTCCACATGGCTGGCTAATCCCCGGATTAGCGGCCGCAGGCGGATTTGCCGCGGTGAAATTCCAGGCAGAATTTCCGCGGCAAATCTGCCCCATGTGAACCCAGCCTTAGGGCTCGTGCATGCAGGCATGTGCCAGATTTGGTTGCTGTGTATTTGTGACCAAAAATCGCAATTGCCTGCATTTCTCATGCAAAAAAAGTGACCGGGCCAATTGATTTGCTGCGCAAATATACAGGTTTCCTGTGTAATCACTGCCTATTGGCATTTGCCAATTTACGCTGCACAAATATGCCCATGTGGATGAGCCCTTAGACTGAGAAATGCTGCGTTGGGACCTGGTTTTTATATTGTAGCCTAAAATTTCCCATTCACTGATGGCAAGCAGAGATTTTGAACACTGTGAATTTGAGGGATTGTTCAGCTGCAAAGTGTGTTTTTAAAATGTCTCAAATTAGTCAAAATAATAAAACCAGCAGTACTTGCCTGTCTTCAGTCCTGGCAATCCAGCATGGCGGCCCCACGGTCCTCCTGGTCTCCATTTTTGGAAGGACACCATGTGACCCCCACAGTCGGGTGCTGCACTTCTGGCATATTTGCTTAGATGCTGTGATCTGGTATACCAGGACAGCGGCAGTCATGTGGTGTCTGTTCCACAACAAAGTCCAGGAGGGCTGCAGTGCTGGATCGCCAGGGCTGAGGACAGGCAAGTATTGCTGGTTTCTGGTTTAACTGACTTGGATCAGAGTTTAAAGGAAAGAAACTCTCTACAGTTGGACAATCCCTTATTATGAATGATTAAAGGGGTTCCCAGCACCAGGGGTTACTGTTGACCTATTCTAGGAGATCATAAAGTTGTTCAGGATCTGCTTGGGCTCCCCCACCAATCAACTAACTGAAGTGCATACCAGGCACAGTGCCGTGCATTGTATAGAGGCTGTGCCTGGTATTGCAGCTCAGTCCCATTCACTTGAATGGGACTGAACTGCTGTCAGGTCATATGACTGACAAACCCAGTGTGGCAGATTCTTCAATCAGCTGACTGGCAGAGATCCTGAGCAGTGGACCCTTATTGAAGACCAGCCATCAATAGCCTAGACCTGTAAACCCTTAAAGCTTATGGGATGAAGGGACAAGGTGCTTCTGTGTGGTTCTCGGATGGCGGTCTGGCTTTTTCTCTTGTTTTACTCACTGTAATCTACTGTAGAGACATTTTCACGGTTTCCATTGATCAATTTGTATCCGGGGCCGTTTCCATACAGGATCGATGTGAAGGGTTTCTGGTCACTGTCACTTAGTGATGGGGCCAAACCTGCGGTGGAGAAGATGGTCATGTGATCATAGAAGCAATGTTCTGTTAGCAATATCTAGCTCTACACCTGCAACCACATAACTTGTATACAATGAGTTATTGCAGTCATGAATAGGCTAACTCACCAAAGATGGAGGAGCCGCGATGCGTGTAGCCACCAAACGTGAAGACATGGGAGTGGTCAGCAGTAACAACGGTCAGGGTGTCCTCCTCAGATGTCATGTCCCCTGCGCGGCCTATGGCCAAGTCCATCTGTACTGCCTCGTGTAAGGCTAGCTTTGCTTTACCGTCGTGATGCCCGTGATCAATGCGCCCACCTGATCGACAAGATAAAACATTTCAATGTTGCCCCTTTTGTGGAGCAGATCTGGGGTACAACACAGTATCTCCTCATCTTTGGTGCAGGTCACTCACCTTCCACCAGCAGGAAGAAGCCTTTGGGGTTCTTCTTCAGGATGCTGATGGCAACGTCCACCATGTCTGGGAGGGAGGGTTCAGTAGTTTTGTTCCTGTCTAGTTCATATATCATATCTCCTGGCTCAAACAGACCTGAAAAAAATGGAGTACAGGCCTAATTTGGGGTCCAGACTGTGGGGCACCCCCTCAAGGCTTAGTGGATGCAAGACTTACCTAGCAAATAGTCAACATCCTGCGGTCTCAGAGCAAGCAGCTGGTCTCGGTTCCAGACATAACGGGCGACCTGTGGGTGGGACATGTAGAAAGTGGGTGACTCTGGTAATGGGGATCACAGCGCCTGACTTGGTGGGATCAAAAGCTGAAAGTATTTCCCATAGCTGGTTTCCCACAATAAGCGCCTTGCGTCTTTAAAGTGACCCTTCCAGTTTCAGGACAAGATTCTGTCGCAGGACCATAAGTGGAGGGGCACATTGCCTACAGTCGTTGCTTTCTGCCGTCCCTCCGATCCACCAGTTCTTGGATGTCCAGGATGGTTAGACATAATCTTCAGACTAACTAAGAGTGCATTGCTAGTGTTGGACTACAAATTCACTATACTGTAGCCAGAGCTAATCACATGATCAGCCTGGCCAATCAGAGCATTCAGGTAGTTAGAAACTGTTGTGGATTGAAGGGATGGCAGCGGAGAACTGCAGGTAATATACCCTCTTGTCAGGGCAGAAGATTCTCCTGAAACTGGTGGGTCATTTTTAATTGGTCGTCCCCTTCCAGATGGTCACAGCTCTGCATACAGATATATAGCTACATCGTATGTATGAACTGGATGCAATCGCCGCCTGGGCTCCCTCTAGTGGTGGCAGCAAGGACAATGTTATGTGCATTCCTACAAGGGGTATGGAGCCTCCTTTCCAGGTTCTGGAGGTTTACTTTAAGACTTGTGGAAGCAATGTCCTGTCTACTGCAACCAACACTTCAACACTTCCATTCCTTGTGTCTTCTAGGAGTGAAGGTCTACGACTCCCAGCAAGATGGAAGCAGAAACCAAACTGGACAAGTTTACAAAATTCTGTAGAATGTGTAAGTGAACTTAAAGTATAGGGTCATGGTCAAAAAGGGGAGGAGCTTGCAATGTATCATGGCTGATACAAAGTATTTGAGCAGTCATCTCTATGAATTAGGAAATTGGGGATGAAGGGACTCGGCTCGGACACCCCACAATTGTTTCCTTCTGACATGACTTCCAGTGCAGTTCTCCTTTAAGAGGAGTAATTGGTGTCCTACCTTGTCTTTGGGCTTCTTCTCCCTCCACACTTGGGTCAGGTTTAGGCCATCTTGCCTTGTGCCATTTGCTCTATCATCCTTTGGGTGCTCCAAGTCAGGGGTGTTCTTGGGGAACATGTATTTCCTGCCTCCGCCCATGATGACCTGTAATAAGTGGTGATGGTGTGACGCGTCTCACAGGGCACTTTTTTATTTTTTCTCTTCCAGCGAAGCTGCTTCTGCTCCAGATGTGGTTTGAACCAGATTTGCGCAAAATCGTAAGTCATTAACGTTTACCCTCCCCTGCCCCCACAATATCCGTTCACACCCTCTCGAGTCTTACCTCAATGTCTGGGATGTTGAACATGAGCTGCCAGGCAATGTCCTTGCATCCTTCCTCCACGGCTTCTTTGGGCATCTCGTTATCAGAGTACCAATCGCGGTTGACTGAGTGGGCATAGGTAGCGCTTGGGGTGGCATGATTAACCCTGGTGGTGGTCACCACCCCAACAGACTTGCCTAGTGAAAACAAGGCTTTAAGGGGTTGTCCAGTTGATGGCCTGTCCTCAGGAATAGTCATCAATAGTAGATTGGCAGTTTTCTGTCACCAGCCAATCAGCTATTCCCTTGGCTGATACACTTGTGCGTAGAAGTGATTTCTACTGCAAGCAGACAGCTCCGTTCCCACTGCAGTGGCCAGGCTTGGAACTGCAGGCCAAAATCACATTGAAATGAGTAGCAACTTTGCCTGTAATGCCAAGCCTGGCCACTACAGTGAGAATGGAGCTGTCTGCTTCCTGCAGGAACTGGAAAAGTGGACAAGTGCATTTGCCCAGAGAACAGCTGATTAGCTGGGGTCCTGGGTGACACTCCCACCAACTTGCTGTTGATGACTTCTCCTGAGGATAGACAATTAATAGTTTACAACTGGACAACCCTTTTAATGATTATCTTAAGTAAATGATCCTAGTGAGAACTGAATGCTGCCATCATGGTACCCATATAGGCTACTGCCCACTGAATGGCAGGCATGTGCTGGCTATACCACACTGTTCCACTTATCCTACTGATCTGTATGCCAGTCTATACTGCTGCTCTGGTATGCTATTCATGAACTTTGCAGTATGTTAAAATTGGTTAATGTTGAAATGCTATTCTCCAGTAACCTCAGCAGAATAGTGTAATGTGACAATGTGGTGAAGCGGCCCTGTAATGGGGGTCTGGTATAAAGGTTCAGCAATGTCCTGGAGCATAGTCCTGATCCCACTATGCACTCACCTGCATCTTTGGCCCATTTTAAGATGGAGTTGACTTCATTGCCTTTCGTGGTGTTACACTGACCTCGCACCGCGGCGGCGTTCACACCAACAGTCCCCTCATTGGCCTTCACGCCGCACAGATAAGCAGTGGCAGTGCCGGCGCTGTCTGGGACCTGTGCATTGGTGTTGTACGTCTGGAAGAGGAAACGTGTACAGGGGTCAGTTCATAGTGACGCTTAGGTTTTCTATTTTAGCGTATTTTGCTTTTTTTTTTTTTTTTTTTTTTGTGAAATGTACATGAGAACGCCATGTGGACGCGCCCAACACGTAAGATGCGTTTCGTTCTTGGACGTTATACAACATTGTAACTATGTATGTATAGGAGGCAGCAAGAGCGGCAGCTTGTTCAACGAAGGGTAATTGTAGATGTGAAGGCTGTAGCAGGAGGCGCCTGTTGTAGAACGGGGTGACTGTACATATAGAAGCTCAAAAGATGGGACGCCGCAGTGGCTGCACGTATTCGCAGGTCTACTGTGTTGCATATCGCTGCAGGGTCCTATAGCGGCTGGAGAATTGCATCTTTTTCACGTACGACTTGCGGAGTGTCTCAGCCCGACCGCAGGTCTCCAGGTCTGAACTGCACATGTGATCTGCTCCAGGGACCTGCCATCAGGCGGAGGCACTTCGCAAGTCGTACGTGAAAAAGATGGAACAAGTGAGTGTGGTTAGCGCCAACTCCGTCAGGACTGTTGGGCCTTGAGGGGTCGAGATTATAATGAAGCCTGGTATGATATAACATATAATACTCATTAGTATAAAGAGGGTGGGGGGTTTCTCCCTTTCAGCCCTCAATTTGGGGTCCCTCTTGGGTGTCTGATCACTGCTCTGGTGTACAGGAAAGCCAAAATCATGCTCTGCAGGGAACCACCACCCACAAGAATCTCTCCTGACCAGTGATACCCCCCTGGCAGGAGGTAAGCGGAGGCTGCTTGTCTGGTGGTTTCCTGCCCTGCGATGCCCGGAGTCTGTGGCTGCTGCCCGCAGAGTGAGCCTGGTAATCAGTTCATGACCAGTTAATGGAAAATCAGGAATGAACAGAAGCTCTAATGTAACCGGAGTCACAGCTGCTAAATCCGGAGCAGTGCGGATGCGTCATACGGGAAGGTATTGGTAGGAAGGTGGCATAACATCTATAATGCATACCTGGGTTGGCATTGCGCACATGATCACAATATGCCCTGATGGAGCTAAAGCAATGCATCCAATGTGCCAAGTGTCACCTGGACGTCGCCACATAATTTGTCACCTTTCACTGCACCCACCTGACTCTGCACAAGACTTTACCTTTGCTAGAGCAAGATACGGGAACTTGTCCATCTCCAGCACGGTCTCCTCTCCAGGCTTTCCAGCAAGCTGGCCTTTTAAGATCCGTGTTGCTGTAACAGTTGACACCCCCATGCCTGAAATAGAAGGGTTGTTAATGGATGGCACTACCCATGTCATCCCCGACAATGTTGGCTCTGCGCTCACCATCTCCCAGGAACATGATGACGTTCTTGGCTACATTGGTGTTGAGTTGCTGCAGCGACAGCGCTTGTCTTAAGGTGTTCTGGGCCTGCCTCCTCCAGTAGTCGGGGTCCTTCTCCTGCTCTAGGGAGGGTGAGAAGCCAATTACATGTGATACACGTATAGAAATCTCCTATAGAGTCCAGTCTACAGAGGACCGGACCAGCACTAAAGGAGCATCATCAATATATGAAGTTCTGCAACTTTTTAATGGACTTTCAGTTTCTGCATTGTTTTCAAGATCTCGGCTTGCTGTCAGTGAATAAGTCTTGTTTATATTTGGAGGCTAAAACCCTGTATACTTCCCACAGCTAAGAACTTGTTGCAATTATATCCAGTACAGATGATCTGTAATACCATATAAGCAGCCTGGACTGATACAATGTGTCACTGCAAGTAATGTCTGCTGTATAGCCTATCATGCCTTGTACTCCAATCCCATCGAGAGCTATAGTTGCCATTCTGGGGTAGTAACCTAAATTAGTAGTTGGTCATGTAACTGGAGCTTTTGGGAGCCCATGCTACCAGTGTGGTAACAAATAAACCAGCAGAATTGTTGCAGCTCTGGGTGTGACTGGAGTATAAGGCATGATGGGATCTCTACAGCAGATGTTACATGTTACCTGCACTGATGTCTGAATGCTAGACTGATGCAACATAACAGTGTAAGTAATACCCGCTGCAAAAATTAATTGCCTTATACTCCAGTCACATCCAGAGCTGCAACACTTCTTCCGCTTTACTTGTTACCACACTGGTGCATTATGGGAGCCCAGACCACTGTTTGCACACAATAGCCAACCTGCAATTAGTAGCTGATTTATGTAACTACATCTAGTAGAATGGCAACTGCAGCTCTGGATGTGACTGGAGTATAAAGTGATATTTTATCATGACTTGCACTACAGTCACATCCAGAGCTACAATCAACATTTAACTAGATGTAACTGCATAGTGTATTTAAGCTATCACTAGTAGTTGCTTATGAAAGTGGTGGGGCCTTGGCTCCTGTAATGGATGAGCGGTATGAGTAAACCAGCAGAATTGGTGCTGCTCTGGATGTGACTAGAGATTAGATCTGATGTAACTCTGGGTCAGTACTGTAATGACTCCCTCTTACCTGGGAAGCTTTGTGCCATAGCCAGCTTGATGACCAGCAGCAGTGCCCACCGCCTCATGTCCATTCAGTGTAGCTGTCGCGTGCCCACGGTCAGAAGAAGTCCAGCACCTTCTGCGCAGTCCTGGTAATCAGAGGATAATGAGAGCTCAGCCCTGCAAGTACTCTGCTGGGGGTGCAACTCCTAAATATAACACGGCCTTCATAAATAATCCCAGGTATTCACATAAATTACAGGTTGTGCGTCCCCCAAACTGCAGCCGACAAGGATAAACAGAAGCCCCCGAACCCCTCAATTACTGACCAAATATATACACATATAAACAGAAAATCCTATTCCCAGCAAGGTGGAAACACGGCTGAAAATAAAAGCTGGCACAGAGACTAAAGATCAGAAGGAGGCATCACGAGCGCACAAAGGGGCGATTATAGTAAGAGTTCTCACCAATGTTCATTATAGTAGCTATAGTCTGGTCCATAAGGGGGCAGTATAATGTACAAGAATATAACTACTATAATACTGCCCCCTATGTAGAAGACTATAACTACTATAATACTGCCCCCTATGTACAAGAATATAACTACTATAATACTGCCTCCTATGTACAAGAATATAACTACTATAATACTGCCCCCTATGTACAAGAATATAACTACTATAATACTGCCCCCTATGTACAAGAATATAACTGCTATAATACTGCCCCCTATGTACAAGAATATAACTGCTATAATACTGCCCCCTATGTACAAGAATATAACTACTATAATACTGCCCCCATGTACAAGAATAGAACTACTATAATACTGCTCCTATGTACAAGAATATAACTACTATAATACTGCCCCCTATGTACAAGAATATAACTACTATAATACTGCCCCCTATATACAAGAATAGAACTACTATAATACTGCCCCCTATATACAAGAATAGAACTACTATAATACTGCCCCCTATATACAAGAATAGAACTACTATAATACTGCCCCCTATATACAAGAATAGAACTACTATAATACTGCCCCCTATATACAATAGAACTACTATAATACTGCCCCCTATATACAAGAATAGAACTACTATAATACTGCCCCCTATATACAAGAATAGAACTACTATAATACTGCCCCCTATATACAAGAATAGAACTACTATAATACTGCCCCTATGTACAAGAATAGAACTACTATAATACTGCCTCCCCTATGTACAAGAATATAACTGCTATAATACTGCCCCCTATGTACAAGAATATAACTACTATAATACTGCCCTCTATGTACAAGAATATAACTGCTATAATACTGCCCCCTATGTACAAGAATATAACTACTATAATACTGCCCCCTATGTACAAGAATATAACTACTATAATACTGCCCCCATGTACAAGAATAGAACTACTATAATACTGCCTCCCCCATGTACAAGAATATAACTACTATAATACTGCCTCCCCCATGTACAAGAATATAACTACTATAATACTGCCTCCCCCATGTACAAGAATATAACTACTATAATACTGCCTCCCCTATGTACAAGAATAGAACTACTATAATACTGCCTCCTATGTACAAGAATAGAACTACTATAATACTGCCTCCCCTATGTACAAGAATAGAACTACTATAATACTGCCTCCCCTATGTACAAGAATAGAACTACTATAATACTGCCTCCTATGTACAAGAATAGAACTACTATAATACTGCTTCTATGTACAAGAATATAACTACTATAATACTGCCCCCTATATACAAGAATATAACTACTATAATACTGCCCCCTATATACAAGAATATAACTATTATAATACTGCCCCCTCTGTACAAGAATATAACTATTATAATACTGCCACCTATGTACAAGAATATAACTACTGTAATACTGCCCCCTATAGTAGTTATATTCTTGTACATAGGGGGCAGTAGCATAGTAGTTATATTGTACATAGGGGGCAGTAGCATAGTAGTTATATTGTACATAGGGGGCAGTAGCATAGTAGTTATATTGTACATAGGGGGCAGTAGCATAGTAGTTATATTGTACATAGGGGGCAGTATTATAGTAGTTATATTCTTGTACATAGGGGGCAGTATTATAGCAGTTATATTCTTGTACATAGGGGGCAGTATTATAGTAGTTATATTCTTGCACATAGGGGGCAGTATTATAGTAGTTATATTCTTGCACATAGGGGGGAGTATTATAGTAGTTATATTCTAGTACATAGGGGGGAGTATTATAGTAGTTATATTCTTGTACATAGGGGGCAGTATTATAGTAGTTATATTCTTGTACATAGGGGGCAGTATTATAGTAGTTATATTCTTGTACATAGGAGCAGTATTATAGTAGTTATATTCTTGTACATAGGGGGGCAGTATTATAGTAGTTATATTCTTGTACATAGGGGCAGTATTATAGTAGTTATCTTCTTGTACATAGGGGGCAGTATTACAGTAGTTATATTCTTGTACATAGGTGGCAGTATTATAGCAGTTATATTCTTGTACATAGGGGGCAGTAGTATAGTAGTTATATTCTTGTACATAGGAGGCAGTATTATAGTAGTTATATTCTTGTACATAGGAGGCAGTATTATAGTAGTTATATTCTTGTACATAGGGGGCAGTATTATAGTAGTTATATTGTACATAGGGGGCAGTAGTATAGTGGTTATAGCCTTTTGCCTCTGAAATATTAGCCTTGTTTCTGCGCCATTTTCCGGTTTCCTCCGCTCACACCACAGTCTGTACGACTATATTGTGCTACAGAACGCCAATTGTTTTTATAAGGTGCTTAATGTTCCCCTCTAACAGCTGCCAGGAGCGCCCCTGTCAGTACAGCGCTATTCCACCCTGAATAATTGGATGCTGAACTACTTGTAGTGCCCCCTCCCACCTGCTGTCGGTTGCCCCCTCCTGGGTACTTACCCTGCCAGTCTGCATGTGAAGTAGCAGAGACACATGAGTACGGCAAAAGCCACAATGGAGCAGACAACGGTGGTGACGAGCAAGTGTGTCTCATTGGTCATCGCCATGATGTGGTGGCACAGTCCACCTTGCTGTCCTTGGACTCCTAGTGAAGTGTATTGGGCACCGGGTGCCAGGGCACTGAGCTGCCAGACAGAGCACCTCACTCAGCAGATTCCCGGATTTACTATGACCTAATAAGATAATAACTAAGGATTAAGCATCCCTGAGCAATGACTGCCCGCTCCTAGGAGAGGCTATGGAGACCCCCCTGCATGGGTGCCTGGCGGTCCCTGGAGAGGAGGTGGCACAGGGAGCCAAGGGCAATAACTATCAGACATGTAGATGTAATGATGGGTCCATGATGTACAATTGACAGTGTCTCCCGCATTCTAGGCTTGGATACAGCAGCTCAGAAGACTGTATCGCAGATGATGGGCTTAGATACAGGCTCAGATCCACCTGTTCAACAACTTGCGCAGATGGTTGTCTTTTGGCAGTTCGCCTGTGGTTTGGCAGATTGTGGTAAAGTCATTTTCTGCCCTTGGTAGAGCTCAGATCTCTGGGGTCGGTGCCAGACGTGACTTGTAATACCGGTTTATGACAGTGAGGATCATGTTCATCACAGCTGGCAGGGAGAAGGGGCTCTTCTGATGCCATTCCTAATGTCTGGGTGGAAGGTGTCCCCCCTTGGACACCCTTGTTCATGTTGTGGGTCCTTGGTGTTCCGCCACCGCTGCCTGTTCATGATCCCTTGTCCTGGTGTAGTGAAGAATACTGGGATGTTGTCTGCCACGGTCTTGGTAGCAGCTGACCCCTAAATTACTAGGCACCCCTCCTTATTGGCCTGTAATGGGACTACAGCTATGAAGAACCAAGCTTGGCTCTTCATCAGGTCCATAGTACAGGGGCATTCTGGCCAAACGGTGTGTAATATATGGCGGCACAATGCGGTTACCTGGAATGCCTTGGATGATGGGGAGTAAGTTGAACTCATGACTGTTATAATGGTGAAGCTTCTGCCTCCGAGGGCCAAATCATATCGGGGCCCCTCATCTACCATGTGCCACTTATGATACTGGTGTCATGTGCTGGAGGGACTTGAAGGGGCTGACTTACCCCTGTAGTTGTGCCTATTTGGATTTAGTTAACGGTACGTGCGTCATGTGGCGGCTGGAATCATGGTGGATCCCAACACTGATAAAGCTGCTGCCAGTCTTTTCCCCATGGCAGTGGTATCGTCCCTCGCATGCCATTCCCCCACCCCCATCAGGGCTTTCTCTGAGAACAATTGCAGGCTAATGAGTTCCTTCTGCAAATAATGTGACCTCTGCGACAAAGTCTGCTGGATGTGGGACCATGCCGTGCGTCGGAGGGGTTACTATAGATGGTCTAAAGGGCTCTGACTATAAACGATGGGGCCCCTGGTAGAGATCTTGTATTGGGGCCCTGAGTTCAATGTGTGCAGGAAGCCTTAAATCTGTTGCACGGATCAGTAACGTGGCCCCTGCATCCGCCGATTGTATTAAAGTGCCGCTGCTGGAGGAGCGTACGGTGCCGCATGGGGCGTCCTACAGCTTCAAATCCAGACCACAGGGGCTCCACTTGCTGCTAGACGGGCATGTTCTGGGATACCATAGGTTAACTGATATTCGGGGTCCCTTTTTGTTTTTCATCTGAGGCACATTGTCCCTCTTCCACAGTAGCCGGACACGGAGCCAAGTAGGTCAGCAGTGAATGCCTGGCCTGGACTGGTCACATACGCTGCAGTGGGGAGGGGAGCCGTACCCCTCAGCTATACCGAGTAGTTGTGCCCTTGGTACTCCGGCTGGAAAAGCATTGAAGTTGTGCATCTTAAAGGGCCAGTGACCCTTACTCCCACATCGCTCAGTACTGGGGTGTTAGGAGTCACATGTCCCTGGGGGTCTCTGGTCTGGTGTTATGACATGGGGTGTAATCCAATGGTGCATCAAGAGAATGTAGCGCATTAAAACAGCGTGCGGTTCGATGGGGTCGGAATACGACCTTGGAGCGGTCACTTCAGTTGAAAGGGTGAAATCTGCACGTGTGAACACCCCTTACAGTTGTGAGGGCGGGGAGGCTTCTGTACTCCTCGCTCATCCCACTGATGAACATTAGTCAGTCTCTACTTGGTGTGAAGTGGCTGACAGCAGGAAGCAATAGACTGTAATCGCCTGTAGATCACACTGCCTTCCCTCAGATCGCCTGCAGTTTATTACAAGTTGTATGCACTTGGGTGAAGTTTAGACCCCCTACCCACTTTTTTTTTCTTTTTTCGAGGTGGCTGGATGTCTTCCTCTCTGGCGGTTTATCACTTGGAACCGTCAGCTTCATCTTATAAGATCTCCTCCACAGTAGGTCCTGTGTGAGGATCTGAACGCCTCCTGCTCCAGAAGTTGGGGTACAGGAACCCCTGTTCAGAGCTCCATAAACACAGAACCTAATCAGCTGTGCCAAGGGTCACACCACCTAACAGAGCAGGCTCCATCCCTGGCAGCACCCCCTCACATGGAGAGCATCCTCATGCCCTGAGTGCTGCCCAGTGTAAGCAGAGCATGAGGAACGTGCCAGCGCAGCTGCACCCCACATATAAAACACTCATACCCTGTGTACCCCAACATGTAGAGCACACCAAGGAAGCGCCTACCATCAGCAGCACCTCCACATATAGAACTGGTTTCAGCTTTGCTATCACCCCCATGTATGGAACAGCCTCCTTCAGCCCCAGCAGCACCCCCACATATGGAACATAAACACTCAGCCCAGCGGTACCCCCTGCATGTGGCACAGCACCCTCAATGTAGAACATGGGGAGCAACAGTCAAGGCAGCAACCCCTCCAGTTCTGGCAGCACCCCAACATATGGAACAGTGCCCTCGCATCCCCCTATACGTAGGACATGGGAAGGAACACTCAACCCAGCAGCACCCCCAAGTTATAGAATAGAACTACTTTCAGCCTTGCTGACACCCCCATATGTAGAGCAGTCCCTGGGAAATCCTCACCCCATCAGTGCTGGAGACTGAGAGCTTCTTACCTGAGTCTTCTGCAACTTGTGACTGAGAAGCTGAAGAAAAGTTCAAGGAGGGAAGAAGTTTGAGACAACCCATTAAGATGCAAGACTGTCCTCCCCAATGCAGATCCCGGCCCTTCACCCCCACCCTTTGCTGATTGTAGCTCCCCCTGCTCACTACCCTCTAATATAACCCCCACTTTTACCCCCCCCCCCCCCCCTCCTTTACTTTATCCCTTCAGTGCAATACACAGGATTTCTTCCTCGGTGGGTGAGATGTTGCCCCCTCCCCAGGAGGTTTCTTGGTCCCTCTGATCTAGGATTATGCTGCTGGAAGCGCACAGATTGCACAGATGTAGCAGAGCAGAGTTTGTCATTGGAATATTCTTGCATATCAGCTCTGCTACATCTGTGGGTGCAACCAGATTTCTGAAGGGGCAAAATGGCCACGTATAAATAGTCATAAATGAATCTGTCCTGGTGGAAGGTCAATGATTGTGGTGGGGAGGAATGGAGAATTGGGGGTTATTAATAGAATTGGGGCTGTCTGATGGCATCTCATTGGAACTAATGGCGTCCCTGACACTTCTGGTGACACTTCAATAGCTTGGGGCGTGGAGTTCAAGCTGCTGTTTCCCACTTTTCTGATATGATCCGCACTGTTCCCTGGGTACACCCAGGCTGTGGTGGTGGTTATAGCGCACATTGTACACTAACTGGTGTCTGGGTGCTGCAAAGTCTTAATTCCATCCTAAAGTTAGTTTTATAGGGGGGGTAATCCCAGACCTCCCCCCTCCCCAACCAACACTGCCACCACGGGTACTTAATACTAGCGAAGCTGTTTAAATTGCGCAGTCCAGTGTGTATCTTGGCTCTGCCCTTCTGATCTTTGGCCCTTTAAAGAGGAGTTTATAAAGTAACTTCATGGGGAGGATTAACCATTTACAAGAAACTCTGGGGTTCACCTGATTTTACTCCACTGATGTCTAAAGAGCTCTATAATGGAGCAGAAATGCTGAGGATGGAGGATTCAGTCCAACTGTACTCCACTAACTGAACCCCCTGCTGCTACTACTTCCACACAGGTGGGGGCATTGTCAGACTAGGTTACCCAGGGACCACCAGTAAATCTCATTCTGGGGGCCCATTGTGCAGCAAATATTATCTAATTCCCATTCATAAGCTCTACTCATTGCATTCTCAATGTACTGCAATAGAAGGGTAGCTGTTTGTATGGAGAATGCAGCAAGCAAGAACTGGTAGACTCCCATTCACCCTATACGTGCAGCTTGTGGCCCACCCTGGCTCGGGGTGCACTGGGGGGATTCACCTATTCCTCTGTGGGCCAGTCTGACTCTGGGTGGAGGTCCTTTAAGTGGTCTCCCTATTTAAGTTGACAATTGCAGAATAGAAGTGCAAACAATTCAACTTGACTGAACATGACTGACTTCAGTGGTATTATTATGGCCATACAGAAGTGTATAGACCCACTTGCTGCCGCGGGACAACCCCTTTAATGGTTGCTGTCACTTTAAGAAGGTTTAAACTCCTGGTTTGATACAAGGTGGCACTTCAGCATAAATGTTGCTATGTATAATAGATGTAACAAGAACATTGTAAGTTCCTCTACCTGTTTTATTCACTTCACAAGAAATCTAACGATCGCGTTACTTCACACCGGCCCAGCTGTTCCCCCTCACAAGGACCTGACTCAAGGGTGCTGATCTCATATACCTCCCTCAAAATGCCAGCCCACTCAGCTGGGGTACATGGTGCAAGTGATCTCAATCTGGCCATTCTCCAAGCAACAAGTTCTGTAATGACCCCTGAGTTAATGTCACAACCCTCAACTGGGCCTCCGGGCTGACAATACCTGCTGCCAGAGCTAGCCCACATTGCTTCTGCCAAGCCTTCTACAGCTGGCCCACCAAGCTCCCCTGTCTGACGTGGCTACTGAATTGGCTCCATGATGACTCTGTATCGCTTGGTACAACAGAATCGCTGCTCCCCTTCAGAGGTTCACCTTGATGCACCAAGAATCTGCACAACCTTCCACAGATCAGTCATGTCTCCCTACCTGAGCATGCCATGCTTCTAACCCCACTATCACAGTCCAATTAGGAATGCTGCCTTCCAATAGGTGGCGCTGCAGAGGTATTGTTCCATCTCCCTTATTTGCATATTACCCAGAGGAGCATGAATGGCCTTATACTTCTCCTTATACACAGTGCTCTCCCTAAGGAGAAAAGATGGCGGTCCCAACAAACCAATAGGCACAGCACAATCACACAGACTTGCATCCTATTTATGCCAAATCTCACCTCTCATCTGCCTCTATTGTGATGTTCTTGGTACACGGTTACGATGCACACCTTACCCCGGTAGCGCTCAGTTTGAGCCCACTCATCAATCATCCCTTCCTCCTGGTGGCTGATGGCCCAGAACAGTCATTACTGCAGCCTGCCATGGCGATGCCGCAGGGCAACCTGCAAGGCGAGAACAGACAGCATACAGTCAATGGCAAACAATGCAGCAAGATGAGGTTGGAATCGAATTAAACTTTGTTTTAATGATCTATTAGATGAGTTTATTGGGGAGAAGTGTGACTTCACCAGAGGCTCTAGTGCCTTGTTGGGCCGCCTCTGGTTCAGATACACGGTGAGCTGCGGTCAGGGATACAGGCTCCGTATCCTGCTGCACACTAGTAGGCTGACGTCCCGGCTGGTCCAATAAATGCTCGATCAATGATAAATCTGGCCAGCCACGGAAGTGCCAATGTTGTGGGGGCTCCTGTGACCCCCTTGTGTGTGCGGCCGAGCATTATCCTGCTGGAAGCCGCCATGAGAGGAACACATGGGGCTGCAGGATGTCCTGAACATATCGCTGAGCTGTCATTGTCCCTCGTACCACTACTAGGGGTGGCCGACTGTCGTATTCAGTAACACCATATCTATTAAGTGCCTGGAACTGGTCCGGGAAGGGACAGGCCTGTAATGATGGCGCCACCTGTGTCTGGATGGCAAACAACAAAACTGTTGGAGCAGCTCGTGCTCGTCAGCGGATCGAATGATCCTCTCTACTAGTGGCTGGCCTGAGCGGTTCGGATCATGGTCGTCATGGTTCCTCACGTAACTACTGCTCCTAACAGTCTGATCAGAGTGACCCAGGTGGCAGCAATTTATTGAAACAACCATCCAAAATTTTAGTATGATTTGCCGCGCCCCCTTCCCCCCCCCCCCCCCCCCCCCCCCCCCATCCCCAACGTAACTGGGCAAAATGAGTTGTAGAGGAGTCTAGTGGTCAACAAGAGGTCCACTCATGTATACGTACGTCTAATCAGACCATCTGTCTGTGGCGTTCTGCAGCAATCTGACATTTCTATGTGGTGCATTTATTCTTTTTCCAATATGTGCAGTTGGTCCAGAAAAAGAAATGGGTAGCTACCAGCTCCCCCTTCTTCCATGTGGTAAGGCTTCATTTAGCCTTCATTGTAGTTCCAACGAACTGGACAAATTTGGAGTGACTTTGACCATTTCCAAAAAATGCGCTGTCGGAGCCCCAAAGCTGGCCACGCACGTTAGATGGGTATCTACCAAACACTCATTGGTCCAACTATCTTGTCCAACACCTCATGCACATTGGGCTCGGCTGAGCATGCAAGTGATCTAAATCGGGAGTGTACCACTGCTAGATGTCTGATCTCCCCATGAAGAAAAGGGTTGGAAGGCTGAAATCCAACAGTCTGATCCTCATCTCCCCTGATATCTATTTGGAGGCAAGTTGGAAAATCTCAATACCCGTTAGGTGATCTGCTAGATGCACTGAAATCTAGATGTGCTTTGGCCAAATCAATGCGTACGGCTGACTTACAGGGGTTTTCCATAAATTGTTGATCGGCCAGGACCCCGTCCGGTCAGCTGCGAATGCTGGTATACACTGGGGTCTGAGTGGAAGTCGCTGCTCTGGCGCTTGTAAATGCAGGCTGAGGTTTTATTGAAATCAACGGCAGCTGTGCCAGCACTACAGGTTGGCAGTAGCTTCCACTCCAGCCCCAGGGCATACCGGGGCTGTTAGCAGGCAGCTAATCAGCCAGGGTCCCAAGTGGCCGGCGCAGGGAGATCAACATTTTATGACCCATCTTGAAGATGGGGAATCAATAGTTTCATGGAAAACCCCCTTAAAGATCGGGTATACAGAGATGCAGAAGTAGAACTCCCTGCTCTGTGTATGCAGAAGACGAGAAGTGTGGAACTTTCCTAACATCCCGTCGAACCCGTCTTGCTGCAGCGCTCTGCTTACTGAGGTTAAATCAGCGCTGCAGGGGGTTTGGAGTTTATTTTGATTAGTATCAAGGAAGTGTTTTATATCTGCTGCACATTTGACTATAAATCAAGCAATCTGCCAACTATCTGTCAGGCTGGGACTGCATGGCAAGACGTCCTTCTTGAGCCTTGGTGGGAATGACCACAACCTCAGCGTTTGCCTATAGGGGATGCAGTCAACAAAGACTTTGCCGCTATTACAGTGGATGATCAGCTGCAACTTTTTTCCACTGACTGAGGCGGTGTTGCAGATCTATAACTAGTATGTGACCAAATGTCCCTGTAGACCCGATACCTGCTCCATCATGATGGCAACTGGCCTGGCTTATCACCCTACTTCATTGTGTGTACAAGTCATTCCTATGCTAACTGGGAAACCACCAACAATCACCCCATACAGATTTGGTAAATGTTATCTTGACCGTTAAGGGGGTATTTAGGCTAAACTGATGTCCTTATGCCCTGGATAGGTCACCAGTAGTTGGATGGGGGTCTGCTGTCTATCATTGATCATGTCATGACAATCAGCTGGTCAGAGGAAGCTGGGGAATCCCAATGTCACTTCTAATGAAATTGCGCTTCTCCTGCCTGCTCAGGGCCAAGTCAGGGCATTATGCCCAGTCCTGAATAGGACATGTAGAAGCGCATGATTTCAATGAGTGAAGTTGGGACTCCTCTGCTTCCTCTGACCATTGATGGCCGGCTGCACTGACAGTGGGCTGGACAATCGGCTAATAGATGGGAATCCCAAGTGGCAGACCCCTGTCATCTACTGATGGCCTATCCATGGGCTAGATCATAAGCCCAGAATACCTCTAACATTAGTTTTGTCAAACTTTGCAGCAACCCTCCAGTTTCCTGAGAGAACTCTGTCCCGGGACCTAAAGAACAATGGGTATATGACCTGCAGATATTCTCTGCCATCGGTTCACATTTTTTTTGCCTATCCAAGATGTCAACACAATCTTCAGACTACAATGCACTATATCTGCTCTCTGATTGGCCAGAACTGCTCATGTGACTAGAACTGGCTAATCAGGACAGTGCAGTGTGCATTAGTTAGAAAATTGTCACAGCCACATTGGATAGCTGAAAATGGAGCCTGGATCCGGCCAGACAGAGGGGCGGTAGACAAGAACTACAGATAATCTACCCTCACCCATATTGTCTTGGGAGAGAACTTTGTCCGAAAACTGGAAGATCCCTTTAAATATACACTTCTCTTCAATGGCTTTTTTGTTATAAGTCAAGTTAATGTTTGCTACAACTGTTCATCATTAGCCAGGGGTCTAAGGTCGGATAGTCACAAATTCAGCAAGCAAAGCAATTGAGCTGATGGTGATGAAAGTGTTAAACTAGCCCACCATACAGACTTCATCCCATAATGATTTACAGTGAAGCTGCCATCCTTGGGTCTGCAGCCCCCCTGGATTCTGACTCCGTTATGCAGATCCTTTTGTCTCATTAGTCGTCTGAGATTCTTGCCTTTTTTGGATGGTGGAGCCCTTTATCTAACTAGATAATTGGAGATTTATTTTCTATTGTGTGCGCGACACATCAAGTTACAGCCGGCTACACTGTAGATCCCACACAAGCTGTCCCCAGTCCCACTAAGCACCTCTTTAGTCTTCAGGGCTGGTTAGGTGGCATAGAAGCTGGGCAGGTGACTATGGGGCCCAAGGCGGCATGAGATTGGCATTTAATATCTTGCCTTCTTGCTGTAATATGGTCAGCGACTACCTACACCTATTACTAGGGAAAAGGGGATCCGAATGAGTACAACACTAGCTATATATATATCTGTATCCAAGATGCTCCCTCTAGTGGCAGCTGTCTTATCTGTATGCAGGGAGCTCCTTGTGATTGCTGTACACATCTGTATGTGAGGAGCTCCCCCTAATGGTGGCTGCGGGTAGACAGATTTGATCACTAGAAAACAACTTCAACCCTATATGGTGGATACCACATGTGATAATGGCAGGTTTGTGGGGATGTCACTCCACAGTGGATTTCTGTCCTGTATCTTTTGGCTGAGCACTCTTATCTTCTGCTTTTATGTCCTGTGGAGCGTTGGCACCAGACATCCCTCTCTATAGATAAGACATTCCAGGAAGTTGTTGCGTTTCCTCTTTTCATACATTTTTTCCCATGTTGCTGTTATCTTGAGTCACAAGCGGCTGATGGGATGAGACGGAATCGTTGCTGACCGCCAAGACACCATGCGGCGCGAGGGGGGGCCCAGGGAGGCATTAAAGCTACATTCATCAAGGCTGCACATTAGTATGTGCAAAAGGACGGTGCGTTCTGTTATCGGCCCTCACGGTGCCACTTTTTGCTCTGTTTGGTGGTAGATCTAAACCTCAGCAGCGCATCTATTGCACACTGACCAACGTGAAAGACCTTTTATACGGGCAGATATCTGGCCTGTTAACACGCATCACTATAACATGTTGAGAGGATTGCTAGAGGATGATCGTCCCTTATAGATGGTGGTCATCACCTGCACCTAGTTCTACTTACACGGATGCACAAACTTAAAGCTGCGTTCACACATAGTAAATTGGCGCAGATTCTGATGTAGAACCTGTAGCACACTTTACCCCTTCGGTTGTAAGGGTGAAACGTGCTGTGGATCCACACCAAAATCTGCAGCCGGAAATTCAACGGCACTTCTGCATTAAAAAGAGCAAAATCAATCTGCATCATTGGCGCAGATTTTGACTAAGGCTGGGTTCCCATGGGACGGAAATCTCGCAGCTAGGCCGCACCGAAAGGCTGCAAGATTTCTCTGGGAGAGCTGCAGCTTCAAAAGCCGTGTCATTTCGCTGTTGGTTTTGGAGCGGTTCGTCCGTCGGCATTCCGTTGTGGCTTTCTCTCCCCATAGAGATGAGTGAGGCTGCAACAGAAAGATTTGACATGCTGCGGCTGTCAATTCCGCGCCGGATCCGCCCGGATTGGCCGCCCTGTGTGGATAAGATTTTTGTGACATCTCATCCACATGGCTGGCCAATCCTGGGATTGGGAGCTGTGGGCGCATTTGCCGCACAGAATTTCTGCGGCGAATCCATCCCATGTGAACCCAGCCTAAATTGGCTGCAGATCTGCAGTCACTTCTGTCTGTGCTGCGTGCATGTCACATATGGATGGTTTGTGCTGCTGTGTCCAGAGGCAGACCACACCGGCAGCTTCTACTGAGGGGGGAGGGATTACAGAGAAGCTGGAAGGGTGACCCCTAGTGTCAGACACTTCAAATGTGGTTTACAGTGGTAAAGAATCTTTAATGCAAGTATATTACAGAAATGATGAAGCTATCTAAAGTGTGTGTCCCTTTTTAAGGCACTCATCAGTCATTAATACGCAGCAGCCTTGCTGTGTACAGATGTGCAAAACCACTATGTTCAGGTCTCTTCAGGAAAGGTCAGCAGGGGTCTGATGCTTGGAAATCCTGTCAATCAGCTGATTTCTGCTCTGTCTACAATGATAGTAGATCCAGCAGACAGCGCTGTACACACTGCAGTGGCCCAGGTTGGTATTGCAAGCAGAGCTCCCACTGCTATCAGTGAAATACTAACCTGCTGTACTACATGGAGTGCTCCGGAACTACAGCGGGCCCGGCAAACTGCTATCGGCGGGGGTCGCCTATTCTGTACACACTGGTAGAAATAGTTTAGTCGTCCAGATATGAACATCCAAATACATTGTTGCTGCTTTTCAGTGCAGCTACAATAAAGCAAATTCTGTACCTTTGTGCTACTTTGATACCCGCGGGAAGCAATTGGCGCCCCTCATATGACCCAGAATACATCTGCCATTGGTTTGGTAGGACTTTCCCATAAAAATGAGCGGTGAATGATGAAGGCGGCCGTGATGAGACACTTGCGGTCTGACACCTGAGCCGTGTTGGGAGGGTCTGATGCCGTCATTAAGGCTTAATCTGAAGAGCTAACAAATCTGATGTTGCAATGTGCTGCATACAGACCAACACTTCGGGCCGAGTGACTCCTCCAGCCTGATCACAAACTCTTCTCAGATGGCACCACAGAGCAATGCTCTCCAACAAGTCACACTGCCCAAAGGAGCGATGCTCTGCAGGTCTCTAGTGCAGTGGTGATGTGTAGAGTACGGGGTTATTACATGACACTCGGATACAGAAGTGACGGCGATGAAAATCGACAACGAAAACCTTAAGCGGGGGGCAGGTGTAGGGTCCAGGGAACATGGAGGCCAAGGAAGAGGTTCACTATCACCACCTGCCCAGCCGATCCATCTGTCTGGTAGTCGCCACTCACTTGTCGGACGCTTTCTACAGGTTATAGCGCAAAACTTTCATTTTGGGGGGGTTCCCCTCCGCATGCGCTCTACGTAGAGGGGGGGGGGTTCCCCTCCGCATGCGCTCTACGTAGAGGGGGGGGGGTTCCCCTCCGCATGCGCTCTACGTAGAGGGGGGGGGTTCCCCTCCGCATGCGCTCTACGTAGAGGGGGGGGGGTTCCCCTCCGCATGCGCTCTACGTAGAGGGGGGGGGTTCCCCTCCGCATGCGCTCTACGTAGAGGGGGGGGGTTCCCCTCCGCATGCGCTCTACGTAGAGGGGGGGGGTTCCCCTCCGCATGCGCTCTACGTAGAGGGGGGGGGTTCCCCTCCGCATGCGCTCTACGTAGAGGGGGGGGGGGGTTCCCCTCCGCATGCGCTCTACGTAGAGGGGGGGGGGTTTCCCCTCCGCATGCGCTCTACGTAGAGGGGGGGGGGGTTTCCCCTCCGCATGCGCTCTACGTAGAGGGGGGGGGGGTTCCCCTCCGCATGCGCTCTACGTAGAGGGGGGGGGGGGTTCCCCTCCGCATGCGCTCTACGTAGAGGGGGGGGGGGTTCCCCTCCGCATGCGCTCTACGTAGAGGGGGGGGGGGGTTCCCCTCCACCACAGTCTGACTGTTTGTTGCCTGAAAGGTGAAAAGCAGCTTCATCGTGAGACTACAGAAAACAATCGCTGCACTTTGTCATCCGCTTTCAGGGCCTGGACCAACTGCGATCAGTAGGGATAACGCAAACATTTGCGCAGAATCTTCCCCACAGTCGGCTGGGGGACGTCCAATTCTCTGCTCGCTTTGACGGATTTCCACGCTTGCTGCTGGACGGCCGGATGATTTGTGGTTACAGATCCAGCCTTTTTTCTTAAAATTGGCGTACCGCTTACGCGTTGCGCCCTTCTGTCTCCACTGGCAGCCATTTTGCGTCATAGTTCTCTAGTGGCTATTACGGCAGAATAAAACTTTCAGACCCATTTTTAGCAAAACTGACTGGCAGACGGTTCTTGGTGCCCAGGGCAGCCAATCGCAGCGTTCATCTTGCCTCAGCAGCTTGAAATGAGAGCTGCTCTGTGATTGGTTACCAGGGACAACGTCTGAGGAGTCATTAATGAAATGCTCTGCCGCTCTCCTAGAAAGGTCAGATGTACAACCCTGCAGACTATCCGATGCCAGGAGGGAGGGGAGAGATGCTCTGCAGATCTCCAGGCGGCAGTGGTTTCCTTCTGGTCACAGCTGTTCCATATGGTCTTTGCTGGGTACGTTGGGCGCTGCAAGTCCTGCTTTAGGGTCTGCAGGGGGCGCTCTCTATGGCTGCCATGTGTGGAATGACGTTTCCAGTACAAATGATGAATAATCCAGAGTTCTCCATCCTGTAGGAAAATGATGAATATTTCATGAGTCTATGGAACAAAAGCTATTCAAGAACGTTCCGCAATCCTTGTATCTAAATGTGATACTGCCTGCTGAGCTGTGTATCTAATCCTACCTTGTGTGATACTGCCTGCTGAGCTGTGTATCTAAGCCTGCCATAATGCTAAACATAAATTATTTAAAGGCCTATTTAGACAAAACGATTATCGCTCAAAAGCCGTCTTTTGAGCAACATCATTGCGTCTGAACATGCGGCCATCATGCACTGTTCGTTCATCGCTCATTTCTAGCCAGCTAAAAAATCAGCGATAAGCCTCATCTGCACCACACGCTGATGGCATTCTTTCAGCTGGTATCCCACTGGCAGTTCTCACCGGGACACTAGCTGAAAGTTCTGAGACTAATACAGCTGTTTGCATATACAAAACAGCTGCTTTGTTCTCGAGCTATCATGGAGCTGTTCTGCTCCATCTGCATAACTCTAATTAGCTACTAGTTATACAAAGATGATCGCTCAAAACTGTCGATTTGAGTGTTTGTTTTTGTTCTTCCCCGATCACTCCATGTAAATGGGCCTTTAGTCCTAGGTTTCCTTTAACCCCTTACTGACAGCCAACTCTCCTTTTTACTGACCTCACGAATGGGCTGTACACCTGCACATACATCTTTTTTAACATGGTGGTTTGGCTGACAGCCAGGTTCCTGCTCTAACAATCTGGTGCAGAGAAGCCTCAGATCCTGGCAGTTTAACCCCTTACCTGACACAATCAGCTGATTGCTTCAGCGGAGCATCTCTAATGAGTGAGTTAGAATGGCTGAGGGAGGCTTGTAGGGATGCTGCCTGGCCAGAAATTCCAGATGGCTGCCTAATTGTTTTACCCGCCATTAATATAGTCAGATTACCGGCTGCGGCACCCTGGTTGGGGATCGCTGCTCTAGTTCTGACTAAACGGTACACTACCTATCAGGACAGTATAGGTCTCTATGATCGGGCTTTGTTTTTTAAATATCATTGTCCCCAATGTGGACCAACCCAAGTGCCCCCAATATTTAGAGTCTAATACAGCGCCTCTCGGTGATCTGGATGCCCCACACAGTTTGGCGTACTCTCCAGTACACGGGGCAAAAGGAGGCTGTAACCGTTTCAAGTGTAAAATGGCAGCGGTCAACCACTTGAAAGAAATAGTTCAGTCTTGGTGGTTTTTTTGTGCACACTATAATCCTGCCCTAGAGACCGGTCTCTACTATAACTTATTCTTTTAAAAGGGTAGTCCTGTTGTAAACTATATTGATGGTCTATTCTCGGGAGGGGGAACCCATTCTGATCAACTGTTAGGCAGGTGCACTCATGAACTGAGCTGAATTCTGCAGGAAGCAGACAACTCTATCCCCACTGCAGTGGCCAGACTTGGTATTGCACGCAAAGTTGCCATTCACTTTAACGAGAACTGTGCCTGTAATACCAAAGCTGGCCACTGCAGTGGGAACAGGGCTGTCGTGCATGGAGCAGATTTCTGCCGGAAGCAAAGTGTACCAGGCTAGCAATATTTATCGGCAGGGGTCCTAAAAAGGCAGATCCCTGCTGATCTAGAAACGCTTGCAGGTGCAAATTGCATCAGACAGCCCACAGATGCAAGAGATATTGACCGTCCTATTCTCATCGTAATTCAGCCCAGAATAGGACCTGCTGGGACTCTTCTCCCCCACGCACAAGCCATTAGGGTCCATACAATACAGAGCTCACATAAATAGCCTAATAGAGCCTGTGAAATACACACAAGGGTTATCCGCCCGTCTGAATGGGCCCTTAGGGTGAACTATGACTCAGTATCTGTAGCTCTGCTCCTGCAAGTGGTAGCAAGTTACTGTGAAGGTGAAAGGATTGCTAGATGTGATGTCCCTCATGGACTTGAGCTGAGAGACCATCCTTGGGACAGAAATACAATGACATGCATACTATTGGCACAGAGCTGGGAATAGTTGGGCAATCCTGGAGAAGGGTAGTGGCTTGGCAGGAACAGACCCCCTGCAGGCACCAGCAAAGCATGCTGTGGTCACCTCACTTTTAGACATGGGGAATTTATTAAGACTGGCACTGCAAATATCGGTCTGCATACGGTTCATCTAATGGCCCAAGAGGAGTGTGCCGATCATGTAGCTACAAGAAATCTACCATGAGCTGGAGTGGATACCCTGTATAAATGGCACCAGGTTCTAGCCTAAATATACGCGTTAGCTGGTGTGGCCACACCCCCTCCCAGTAAGCCACGCCCTTCTAAGAAAAAGTGGGATGAGCTGGTGTAACTTTAAAGTGTTTGTTTTTGTCACCCAATCGGTCGTAAACTTCAGAATGGCACAAATAGAAACTACGGGGTGTCCTGCAAAACACCAAGCCCTCCCCTAAATCGATGGAAGATGATGGTGGCAGAATTATTTGTTCCAGAGATTGTAATGGGTGACAAATCTTAAAATCTGGTCAATCTTCATTCTGCGAGTTGGAACGATCACCATGTCACTCCTGCTGCAGTGTACGCCAAAGAAACAAGACCCCCCCCCCCCCTTTTTTTTCCTTCAGTACATTAAAAGGTACTATTGAAAAATCCCACTTGTCCTGCAAAAAAATTCTGCTTGCATTACGTGGTCCAAATCCGTGAGTGAGCCCGGTCACCTTCCCCTTCAGGGATATATCGGGTCTTATATGATTCAGGACTTCTCTGCTGCTCTTGCCGTCCATAAATAAGAGTTATGATCTTTTGAAAGCGGAGAAACCGAAAACTTTAAAAGCTGTTATTGCTTGAGATGCTGTGCTGCAAATTGACTGTAACCATTAAGCTTGTGTACCGCTTGGTGACGCTAACCGCCATGTTCAGAAGGAAGGTTTCGCCATCAGAGCAGTGATCTGATGGAGCTCTGATGGTGGATTTACTGTACGAGTTCATGAGGTTCCTGGACGCCTCTCAATAAACATGATACAAGTTCTGGAGAAGACGCTAATCCAGGGATTTATTCGCATTTCCATACTTGGAGTTGAGGAAGGATCCCCCCTCCCAATATGGGGCAGTTGACACCAGTCTCGTGGCTCAATGGTTCCTCCCAACCCTTTGGGTCAACAATAGTAGGCTGGACTTGTCTCCCCTCCAGTTTCCTCACTCTGTAAGTATTGTGCCTCTCGGTGCAAACAAGAATATTTACCTTCTCACGCCCGTCTGACACATCGACTCGGCAAACCGCCTTTTCCACAGTAAACACTCATTCTTTCACCCATCTTGTGAGATCAGGATTGGCGCGGGCAGGTGGGCTCTACGTCTGACTTGCATCCCTGAGGGGCCGGGCAGCTGCAGTCTGGAGTAGATTTGTGGTTCGGTACACTACTTGTTCATACTTGAGTTGCTGTTGGCCATGTTGGTGCAGTTGACTTAGCCTTGGTGCGGCTCAGTCCAGGTGATGTGTGGTTGAGCTTCATGGTCACCTGGAGATTATGAAGCCATGGGGAGGAAATCCCTTCTGCAGAGCATTGCACACATGGATCAGTTTGCCAGTGCAGTCCAGGGCCAACACTATCCATGTGGGACCGTGTTGGTGGCTGGCGAAGCGCCAACTTAGTGTAGATGCAATGCAAATAACTAGTAAGGGCAAAACTCAATCGGAAGACAAGGCAAACTTCAGTGTGAACATGAGGGTTCTGATATTTGTTGGACCGCCTCGTTGGACCTGTCTATTGCAAGGACTCTTGTTACCTGAGTCTCCTGCAGACGACAGACTTTCTGGAGGATCTGCCCATCGTAGCAGGAGGAGACCACTCCGAGTACTCTACTTGCGTTCGTATTTGCAGCGGAAAGTGGATTCCTGCTTCTCCACACTACTTTGCAAATTTTCAATTTGGTCTTACTTTATGTCCTGTAGGGACCACAACACCATTGAAATCCGTGTTTTAGGGCCCCACGCACCAGACCATCGTGTAGCGCATCCATGCCGTCCGAGTCAAAGTTTGGTACAGTGAAACTTGCTATATTAGAAAGCAAGTTCAAATCTCAACATTGCAAATTGGAGAATGAGAAGTCTCTAGCAGCGGTCATCAGGCCAGCGTTGTCTCGAACACCAATTTAGAGACCATAAAACCTTCACATCCTTATCGGTGGACTAACTAAAGGCCCATTCACTGATTGGCTGATCGAGCGCCAGCTGTGATTGGCTGCTGGCGCTCAATTAGCCATTCACAGCTCTAGCTTTGCTGGAGGCGGGGTATTCAAAGCCCCGTCACCAGAAAGAAGCCGAGATGGTAGACTGAGTACACTGCAGTTTGCCGCAGCGCCGCTGGAGACATCGGGACACCGCGGACCAGGTGAGTATAAGCCGCTCCCCCCCAAAATAAGACTGCCTCTTTTGGGCAAAAATTAATATAAGACGGTGTCTTATTTTCAGGGAAACATGGTATTTGCAGAGCCTAGCATGTGGGCTGTGCTCGGCACACAGCGGCATTGTTCTCATCGGCTGCTGGCCGAAAATAACGTAACCTCCCAACTCCCCCTGAGAACGCAGCATGTAATCTGTTGAGAGATGCTTGAAGTTCACCTTTAAAATCATCGTTTAGACAAAGTGCACAATCGTACAGTTTACGCGCAACAGTTATCGCTCATTTGCGGTCGTCTGAACGAACTTTAGGCAATAATTGTTGCGTGTAAATGGGCCTTAAGAACCCTTAGTAGGTTCAAAAGCTCGCTCAACATACCTTTTTAATGGACATCAAAAAGATATCACATCTACAAGTTTACTTGGTCCTCCCCAAGAGAAACCATCCCATTTCCCTATTACAGTGCGCTGCTATTGCAATATAGGATGTCTGTATTGAGATACAGCGCTGAATCGGGCTTTGACGACACCCATAGAAGTAAAGGGAGTTATAGTTTAGTCTACAGCACCATCTGCTGGCTATGGTGAGAAGTGCAGACAGGCTGCAGCTTTGGAATGTTAAGACTTGTGTGGGGTAAATGACTGGTGCTCCAGCTGCAGACTATTGCACTCTGGGTGGGGGGGGGGGGGCTGCTGTGGCTGATGTGCATTAGGCTCCGAACACGTCGCAGATAAGCTGCATCAAACTGACTAAGTTAAAAAGCTAACTTTTTAAAGATGTACAGCGCTGTGGAATATGTTGGCACTATACAAAGTTTATTATATAAGCAGGTCGCCCTCTGCCACCAACGTTGGAGGGGTTTTCATTGCCTGATTTGAAAACTGTTCCTAACTGTATATTTAGGAAGTCAGTCGGCTCCAGTTATTGTATGACACTAATCCCCCCCCCCCCCCCCCCCCCCCCCATACTGGGCACCTATCGCACCTTCCCAATTTTTACTATGTGCTTTCAATCATGAAAAACTGGACTTTTTACCACCTCCTGCACAGTAAATGTTTTTCGCTTTGGAACCGCCCCATGCATGGCTCTTCAACCAACGTCATACGGGCTCTCTAACCCTCCATACTTGCAAGCACACCCCCTACAGACACCTTCATGCATCTGCACCCGCACCGCGCTCCTGGCTTTGGCACATGACTTCATTGAGGCTATAGATCTGGGGTGTCAAACTAACTTTCACTGAGGGCCACATCAGGGTTATGGTGGCCTTTTAAAGGGCTGTTTAAAATGGTGTTAACAGTTTCAAAGGATAGATTAAAAAGCAGTGGGGAGACCAGATGGACCAGAGCAAGGATCTAGTCCAGAAAAAATTGGAGCACAAGTCCCCCAACACATACTTGACTCTAAACTGCCGAGGAGTCAGAAAAGGAATACTTGCGTGAGTTAGCGGAAACTGATGAAAGGTCCCCCAAAAATTCCTTGGCACAGAGCCCTTACTCACTGGGTCAGGCAGCAGTAGAACACGACGTCCTCTCTGATCCATGTAGCAAGCTTGCAGCGACTGGAGATCAGAACTAAAGAAAAGTATTGACTCTGCACTCACTGGGTCCGGGAAAATCGTTGAGTCAAATAGGTATAAACCCTCATACCTAGCTGGAATGTTACGGATTATTTATTGTCATTTATAAGGGTTAACAGCCGCTGTTGTAGGCAGGTATCAGACTGGCATCTGCCATGTACGCAGCGGGATCAGCTGTGTGCCCAGGACAGAACAGTACACCCAGTGGCATGAGAGGTTAAACAAATCTCAGTCTCTAGTAACACAAATTTGACAGCGGGTCAGGTTAGTTAATGTAGAAGCAGCTTCCATTGAACTCTATGCAGTACTGACCCGGGCTGCTGCAAGGTGTATGAAGCTGTCCGCCCTCTACACACTGACAGCGGGCTGAGTACCAGCTGATCACCAGCAATCCCGAGTGGCAGATCCCTGCTGACTTGATGACCTACCCTGAGGACAGACGATCGATAGTTCTGTCCTGGACAGCCCTCTTTAAAGTGCAGTGGGTCAATATAGAGTGTACCCAGCTTGTGGTGGCAGCGGGCACAGCGCTCAGATCATTTCTGACCATCTGTATAAATTGGTCACAAGCAGCACTGCTGCACAATACCAATAAGGTGGGACCAGATAGCTGAACGCACAGCACAGGAGGAGAACGGATCCCAAAACTCCCAAGAAGACAGCAAGCAGAAATAAGCAAAGTCCGCAGCAGCATTAGTGGGTGCAAATAAAACCAAAACTTTTATTCCTCCATTGTAAAAAAAAAAAAGTTGTCAATCCTGTTTAACCCTTTCCAATCCAATTTGTATCCTGATTTTCCTAGTGGGCTTACTCTTTTTCTGCTGTTATACAATGGCGCTATCTGCTGGCTAAAGCCAGTACTGCATGAGGTGACACGTTGGATAGGCTCAGACAGCAGAGAGGCTGACAATATACAGAAAGAACCCTGATGGATGTCATCCAACATCAGAGCTGTACAGCCTTAAATCATAATGTCTTTAGACGTCAGACAGTGGATTGGAAAGGGTTAAGATCAAAACGTTGCAGCCTTTTTTTCTTTTTACAATTGAGGAATAAGTTTTGGTTTTATTTGCATCCACTAATGCAGATGTGGACTTTGCTTATTTCTGCCCATCTGGGTGCAAAGACCTTTATCATTTAGTAAAACTCCTATCACTCCCAACCTCTGGCATGTCGGTTTACCTTTTCATATAATCCCAGCCCATCTCTTGTACCTGCAGGTTCTGGCAGTATTACATCAGCTTGCTGTGTATGTGGCGCCCCCTCCTGATCCTTCAGCACTGCAGCCTCTCATTCCATGTACTGTCCCCAACACAGAAGGGTGAGGGGGTCACACCCTGGGTCCAAAAAAGTTACGTGGACTTCAGCTCACTCCATGTTCAATAGCTTGGATCCACAATTACATGTGCAAGGGAGACTGTGATCAAAGGCGATCTGTGGGAACCAGGCTCAAGCAGACGTTCCAGCACTTGACCTAAAGGGGTTTTCTGGGACACGAAAAATTAGAGTTTAAATGATAAGACATTGAATACCTCTCAGCGGCTCCCTATCCAACGCTGCAGCCCTTGTGCCTTTCGCACGGAACCCGGGACAGTCCGACTTTAAAGATGGTTTAAAGTGCATAAGCAGGATACAGATTTTAAAGGATTGGCTTATGTGCCAGTTGGGCCATCAATGGTTGATCAGCAGTTGATGGTTGATGCATGGAGCTGATTTTGTAGGAAGCAGACAGCTGTTTCTGCTGCTGTAGCCAGACTTGGTATTGCGGACCAAGTTCCCATGGAAGTGCAATACCAAGCCTGACCACTGCAGTGAGAATGGAGCTGTCTGCATCCGGAAAAATCTGCTCAATGTATCGGCAAACTGGCCTGATAAACAGCTGATCGGGGGTCCCTGGTGGCTGACCCCGGTTGATGGCCTATCTTACTAGGCTTTACAACTGGACAATGCCTTATTAGAGTGCTGGAGTTTTCACATGGGACAGATTTTGCTTTGTGCCTTTGTGATTGTTTTCATTATGGACGGGTCTCCTAGTTGTACAATTTTGTGCATAGATTAAAAGATGAGCAAAATGTCTTCAGACGAGCCGACATGTAAAGGTGACATGGGACAAGTCATGTGAAAACCCAGCCCTTCCATTGAACCATTACAACTGCATGATTATTTCTGTTTATCTTGTTAGTTGGTGCGTCATCTGTTCTAGTAAGAACTTTGAAAATAACCCAAAAATGTGCCTCCTTTTCTAATGGGCAGTGTAAGTCAATCAGGAAAAAACAAAACTGCAATCCAGGCGTAGCAGTGTAGTATAGCCTCAGCCGCCGCGCTCCATCACATTCCTGGTGGCTTCAACTTAATTATGTTGATTGAAAAAACAAGTGGCTCTTAGTTTAATAACAGAAGAAAGTGTTCTCCATTTGTAGCTTCATGCATTTGGCTGCCGAGTACAGAAGCGAGTCGGTTGTGGTTGGTAGTTTATAGCAGATCATCACTGTAAATGAGGCCTAATTCCCACGAGCGGATTTCCGACGGGTATCGCGCAGCGTTGCCCCGCAGCTATTAGGTTCTGTTGAAGCTAATAGCGCAATGCTCACGGTGCGGAATTCCGCCCCATGAAATCACCAGCGGCATGTTCTATTTGCGGCGGGCGGACGGCTTCCATTGCAGTCAATGGAAGCCGTCCGTTATATTGTCGTCCGCTGCAGCACAGTGGTAGATGGCGTGAAAACGCTTCCACGCCCATCGCCTGCATCACGTGACGCGGCCAGCGCGTCACATGCGCGTCAGCACGGGATGCAGGACATCAGGCAGCAGATCCGGAGTGGGTCTCTGGGGGGGGACTAGGCCTATAATGGGAACGCTGTCTGAGATGCTGGGACTAATACTGTCAGTGTAAACTTGGGTGGGCGGGGGGGGGGCTCTTGGGCCGGGCTCACATCGGCCGGCTGCTTGATTTCAATGGGGCCTCGCAGACCTGCGCTTGAACACTGCATTCCTAATGCTGCCTGATCTATTTTACTGCGGAATCCACAACAAAACCCATTGTGCTCTACAGTCAGAGCTATCCGCAGCATCGCTAGGCAATGGCATGGGAAATATAGACTGTGTACTGCGCATGACCACCTGTGGCGGTACGCTGAGTCACGGCCAGGCTCTCCGCTGATTCTGCATATGGCCGTGTAAGCCTGGCCTAAGGTCACTCTCTCACACATGACCGTCACTCAAAACTGCACCATTTTACCGCAATTTCAAGCAGTGTTTTTGAACATGTGGTAGAGCACTTGACAGCGCCCTTTAACCCTTTCCAATTCAATTGGTATCCTGATTTTCCTAGGGGGCTCACTTTCTCTATCGTTGTACAACAGCGCTATCTGCTGGCTTAAGCCAGTACTGCATGAGATGATACGTTGGATAGGCTCTGACAGCAGAGAGGCTGGCAATATACAGTAAGAGAACCCCAACGGATGTCCTCCAACATCGGAGCTGTACAGCCCTAAATCCAAGTCTTGAGACGTCAGACAGTGGATTGGAAAGGGTTAACGCACCCCATAATTGTAACAAGGTGAGTGAAATGCAGAAGAATAGAACGCACCTAGTCGCCCATCACAATGTACCATGCGTTCAAAAAACGCTGCTCAGTCGCTAAAGAATGCAGCGGTTTTTAGTGTCGTGTATCTGAACAGCGGTCCTTACACTGCCTTATGCTGAATCCAGCTGTGATCCTGCGCTGGTGATCGTGCGCAGTACGCCCACTTCTTTATAATTTCCTATCTTTTAGTGATGCTGCGGGTATATGTGACCATAGAGCACGTGCTGCGTTCTATTTTCCGCAAGCATATTACGCAATTCCGATGTACTAATGTGAGCAGAACAGCGTAATCCGGTGCATTTGATTCACGGACCAATCGCTCGCAGAATCTGCAATTGCTATCCGCTCGTGTGAGGCCGGCCTTATACACGGTCCCAGGGATGGTTGACCTTTCCACAGGAACGAGCATCACTCAGTGGTGGCGGAGCGGGATGGGCGTTGTCCCGGCCCACCCGCCTCCATTCACAGGAAGCAGGCGGTTCATAAATGACAGACTGCGTATTTACACAGGCTGCTCTGTTGTCCGGTTTTACACATGCAGATATTGAACGACTAATTAGAAGCGAAGAAATTCTCGTTTGTCATTCAGTTGGGCGGCCTTTACATGAAATGATCGTTAAGCTGTTAAGATTGTTCTGGATTATGGTTTCTCCAGCAGGCTTCAGGGTATTTTGTCGCTTCCAAATTGTATCGTGTGCACACATCGTCGCGCAGAATCAGACACAAATGCTGGTCTAAAACTGGGAGAGTCTCTACAATGTATAGAGGCTCAAGCCTTTTATTATAACACATGACAACCGCCCTTCAATGGGCGTGCAACAGATTACATCAGTAACATATAAGATTCTCATTTGTCGGATCATATAGAATCTCCCACCTCTCTGCCCACCCTCTCCCAAGTGCTGATGTAGCATGGACTTTTGTCCTAGCTCCAGTCATGTCTGTGTAGTTGACAAATCATTGTTTAAATACATTGTGTGGGGAGTGGAAGGGGCCTAGGTAAACACTCAGTATTGAACACAGATCTACACAACACTATGGCCCTTAACTCTTAGAGGCTTCTTGTGTAACTTCTATGTACTTAGCTAACATTAACATCATACATCCATTGTCTAGCAAATACCATGATTAGATTGTGTGTGTCCTCAGAGCTAAAAGTCATTACAATAGCAAAATACATTTACGTTATACAAATCGATAGACATTTTATACCAAATAATCATCATGTCTATCACAATCCCCCCTTAAAATGTCTATCCTCTAATTCTCTATCTAATTTTCACAGTTCTCTGCGCATGAGCCTATAACTGGAGCGCGTTGAAGGTTCGTTTTAGGGTCTTCAAGGGGGTGTAGGACTTGTCCACTCCTTCTGGGGATGCATCCAGCAAACTCATGGTGGGGGCGGCTTTTCCAGCATCAGTTTCACAGGTCTCTCTGACACAGGGGATAACACAGCAGACTAGAACAGAAAAGGTAACCATCAGTTCACATACAACAGCGACGCCCGTCTGTGCCAGGATCCTTTACCACCCGCTCATCCATGGCGAGTGCTGGTCCCAAAAGTTAGCTCTCTTTAGTTAGTGCGGTCAGCTTCTTAATGACAACTGGGTCTTTACCCGTGGGTCACGTGTCATCTAGGATGTAGGTACAACAAGTCTCCCCTATCATCTTTCAGACACTCCCCTTTTTAGCTAAAGTCATATCTAAGGTCACTCTATTTTTTTAAAAAGTCATAGTCGAGGTAGGTCCTATTGGTCGACTAGTCCCTATAAGGCGTCTCTAGTATAATTTATAAACCACTGCTAATTATAATAAACATAATTAATCCAATCAATGTTTATTTACCATAATGATCAGGAAAATGGACTCGAATCTAGTTTCAACTTGGTCTCTATTTTTTAAAACTTGTCAGGTACCCCCCTTGGCTATCCTATGATGTCAATGTATACGTGTAGATCAAAACTACCACCAGGGGTCTCTCTTCTCGCTCTAGGATAATGTTACAATACTAGTAGCGTGCACAGGTACGCACGGTGTGGGACTCCCTAATCTTCACCCACACCAATGTCCCTCCTGGAGATAGTCCTAATGGTGAACACGTCCAGGTCGCCTCACCCTGACCCTACACTACCTAGTGACAAGACTGGAAGGAACCGCCGTACCTATGCGGAAAACAAGGATAGACCAACATGACAGGATAACCACAAAACACAGACTGAGTTGGATCGAGATAAATTAACTATTGGGGGTAACCTCATTATCCTCAATGCTGTCCGAAAGGGTGTGGAGGAGCATAAGGGCTTTACTAAGGCACACTCCCCTGTCCAATTACCCTCCAGGCGAGTCCTCTACCTCATGTCACTACAAAGCCAGTAAACGTCTCCTAAGGACTGAACCCGATTCTGCATCCATTCCCCTCCTATCGTACTGTAGGAGGAGCAATACCTGTTTGTGAGTTCCCCAAAAATCTCCCTCCACCTTGTCTGTTTGCATAGCAGGTGTAGTTTCCAGGGTAGTCAGTAATACTCTCTCCGGTGCAAAACACTTAAGTAGTTATAGAGTATTCCTTCTCCCACTTCTCACGGACAGTGAAATTAGCGGAAATGTTCGTGAAGAGACTAATAAACCACTCCAGCATCTACAGGGAGATTTAGGGGGACCATCCCCGAGTGTAGTCGGGCACTACCGCACACGCAACAGTTAGACTTGTTGCTCCTGTTAGCATTGTACCTCATCAACTCCAACCAGAGATTCTGGTCAGAGTAGCCAGTCGCTTCTGTCAAGGTGTCCTCAAAGGTAGGGTCGGCTATGATCATCATGTTCGTCCAGGTCTTTATCTTACGGCGGAGGGGGTTAATTATGGGCACGGGACTAAGTGAAGGCTTCCATTCGGCTGCATCTACCATACCCCTTATTTTAAACTTCCCTAAGGGATCTGTCCTCCCATACCGGTATGTCCCCAGACTATAAGGCCTCATGTCCACGGGGAAAATCAGATCCGCTGCAGATTCTACATGGAGAATCTGCAGCGGGTCCCTCCTGCCCCGCGGACATGAGCGCCGAAAATAAGAATTTAAAAGTATTTACCATCCGGCGCGGGCGGAGAAGATCAGCTGTTCCTCACGGCCGGATCTTCATTTTCGGCCGGCGGATGAATTCCTGACGCCGGCGGCACGTCGCCGGCACGTCGTCGACGTGCCGCGCGCATACGCCGGGCACATCCGCCGAAGCAAGGAAGATGCGGCCGTGAGGAACAGCTGACCTTCCCCGCCCGCGCCGGATGGTAAATACTTTAAATTCCTATTTTAGGTCTCCCGCGGATCCGGACGGCTTCCATAGGCTTCAATAGAAGCCCGCGGGAGCCGTCCCCGCGGGAGACCCGCACGAAAATGGAGCATGGTCCGGATTTTTCCATGCTCCATTTTTTTTAAAATCCCTTTTATTGACGATCCGCGGGTATTTATCTACCCGCGGGTGGTCAATGCATCCCTATGGGATGCGGATCCGCATGCGGGAGATCCGCTGCGGATCTTAAATCATATTTTGCCCGTGGACATGAGCCCTAAGTCCCTCCGTCCCCCGGGCTTGGATCTCCCATGGTTAGTGTAAAAACCGCATTAAAACCAAGCAGCATACTAAGTTCAGCCTTCCAATACCTGCTGTCCTTATTATTCTCAAGGAGGGTTATACGACTAATTAGGGATTTCCCGCTCCTATCTTTCTTATTTAAGGCACTTCGCGGTTTATAGGACTAGTCTGTTCCTGCGTTCCATCCCACTAATCCCCAATAACGGCAGTCTTCTCCCCAGACGTTATCAGTGGCGCAAACATATTGTATTCCCCGGGTATATAAGTCATATAACCAGCTGGACTGAGCTAAATCTGGCCTGCGGTGGGATCTTGCGCCTAGACACGGGACCACAGTACAATAGTCGAAGGAATATGCGGCTACTTGAGTATTGGACGAGTTATACTAGGAGGTAACCATACCCCCATATTCTTCCGACTAAGGATTCCAGTTGCCACCCTCCTCTCTCACTAGCCCTAACCAGAGTAACGTCTTTGGCACAACTAAGATTGGTCTCCCGGATCTGAAGCTTTCTTACAGTATAAAGCATGGATCCATGTAAGTCTTTCGGCTAGTTTCACAGCTGTGGCAGTAGTCAGAAGCACCCGGTAGGGGCCATCAAATCGGGGCTCAAGAGGGTGCTTCCTGAGGAACTTCTTGACGCACACCCAATCCCCAGGCTGCAAGATGTGTCCCAGTGTCTGCCTCTGAATCTGGAAGAGAACACCTGTGCATAGGCTTTGGTTAGTTCTTTAACAACGGAAATCACATACTCAGTCAACACATCAGATTGTAATTGTAACTACTGAGGATAGTAACAACCTAGCCTTGGGGCTAGCCCAAACAATCTCGTAGGGAGATAATGTATGATCCCCCCCTGGCTTCATATCTAACACTGAATAGGGCTATTGGATGACAGTCTTTCCAAAGTGGCGTCATTTTTAAGTATCTTACTTTTTTAGCGTGCCACTACGTCTCTCCACCTTTCCACTACACTAAAGGTGGTACAGTATGTAAAAGGCCTGGGATACACCCAGAGCAGACATGACCTGTTACATTCACCTGCGAAGTTTATACCTCTGTCTGACTCTGAACCACTTCTGGTACCCCATATTCAGTTTACCTCGTTCATGAGCTTCTTTGCGGTTACCTACTTGTTTGCCTTGGTAACAGGGTCGGCCTCCAACCTGCAGACATCAACAACAAGCACGTATTCATACTTCCCAACAAGTGGGAGCTGAACGTAGTCAATTTGCAATCCCTGAAATGGGTAGAGTGGTCTAGACAAGTGTGATGTGGCAAATTTACTTCTGCCCTGTCTCACCCATGGCATAGATCATGCTAAACCGGACAAATGATGCAGCAGCTACAGAGAACCTAGAAGTCGCCCAACCTCTTTCAAGCGTCGTCGTCATTGCTGCTTTACTAGGTGGATCTTTCCGTCCATCGGCTGGGCCATCATGGGATACAGGAACTGTGGTGGGCAAGTGCTGTTGACTGTTCACCACACGCTGTCCTGTTTCTGCTGCTCCCATATTAGTCCATTTATTCTTTCCTTCCTTGCTGGCTTGTAACTGTAAAGTCTTTAGCATATCAAAGTCCAAATTTTTGTCAATGTCCAAAGTTTTTACCACTGACTCATGCCGTCAGTATCTTTTCTTCTTTCTTCCACGGCTTGAGGGCCGCTGCCTTTGCTGCGCTGTCAGCGAGGGTGTCGTCTCTCGCCTCTCCAGTGTAGGAATCGGTGCGAACTCTCAACTTTGTCAGGTAGAAGTAGGGCCTCCATGCGACTCTGCACCGCTGCACCATTCTCAATTGGTTGTCCTGCTAAGGTAAAAACTGTCTGGCCTTCCATATTGGGCCGTAATCATGAGCTATGCCAAATACATACCAGAAGTCAGTGTGAAGGGTTGCCGTCTTACCTCTCACCACTCTACTCGCCTCAGTGAGGGCCTTCAATTCCGCTTCTTGTACTGTGACATGCGGAGGCAGAGCTTCTGCTTCTAGGACATCTTGTTGTGTGACCACTGCATATCCGATGTGGAGTCATCAGTCCTCACCCTGGTACCATCTGCAAAAAGCTCAACATATGCATTATCAACAGAGGTTCTGATAACTGTTTGCATACCTGCAGTTTCTTACTGAATTAGTACTAAATAATCGTGCTGATGTTCTATTTCACATGGCTCGGAATCTTGTTATCTTATTCCATTTATTTATTTATTTTTTTCAAACCCAATAGCTGATCTACAACACCTAGATCATCTATGGCCCAGATCACCTCTGCCTCCCCCCTTTTGAACCGGAATACTCAATGGAAAAAAGAGTAATTGCGTTCAAACTAGTAAACCAAGAGGCACAAAAACAAGCACTTTGTAGGTCAAGGTGACATTGTATGCAGCGAAGTCTGAGCGAAAATCTCCTTACAAAAAAATGTTTTTCCTTTCAGGTCGCAGTTAGCATTTTTTAACACAAGGGGGCGCAACACAAGTCAAATTTTACGTCACCCAGTGTAATAGTATTTCAGGGTATGGCCAGCGTTTAGCTTTTACTCTCCTGTCGGAATATAATTATAGCTTCAGTGTAGACTGACACTAGAATATACAAAAGACTTAAAGAAAAACTAAAGAATACGGATGACTTAACATCCTTCTCTGGGCAATTCCGTCCCTCTTTCTTCACATAAAAAGTAAAATTACTTCACCAAATTGCGTGAAAAAGTTTGCTGGGTGACTATAGGGAAATTATTCCATCTGTAGGAACCTTCCATAACATCTGTCTGAGCATCCATTGGAGAAGCAGGCAGTAGAAAACAGAGCCCCTGGGAACATGAGAGAGCGTCCCCTGTCATGTATTCCTGGTCTCTGCCCCCATGCATCAACTCCAATCTTCCATGCACTATAAACCAGCTTAGTCGTCTACTATGTCCCAAGCTGCATCTCCACAAAGGTTTGTTTCCCTGAACTTATCACACATCCAAAGTGGCCACATCTTGGAGCGTAACAGTCTGGTCAAACAAAACCTTACTTCAGACAATCATGATGTTAGCACTGGATACAGTGGCATTGGGGAATATAGGCCTCCCAAATGAGGCAGAAAGGGGAGGGGCTACAGGTCTCCCAAGTGAGGCAAAATGGCTGCCGGAAGAAGGGGCGGGGCCAGGGGCAGCAGCACTTCCAGGTGAGGCAAAATGGCTGCCAGAAGAAGGGGTGGGGCCAGGTCCTGTCCCGGATGGGGAGGGACCGGAAGTAACATCACACACCCTGAAAGTGAGCACATGGGGGGGGGGGGGGAAGTGCTGCAGAGTCACACTATGTGGAGTTGTAAACATTGCAAGCACGGCCGCCATTACAGGGAGGGGCTGTAGTCAACACAAAGGCATTACATTGTTCATAAGCAATACACATACCCCACTACATGCTTTCCCCTCTTCAATCTCTTAACTACGTTATACCTCCTCCTAGCAATCTAAAAACACCTTTCTTTCTGCTAGGCTTCCTGCTCATCTTCTGAAAACTTTCTACAACCTATCTTACCATATTCATTTCTGCTTATCTGTCCATGACCTGACATTTCTTTCTGCAACTTTTCCTGGTCCTTTCCCATTGTTCAGTAAATTCTGCTCCCTTCCCTTCAGCAACCAAATCACAAGCTCTATGACCTTTGTCCTTGCTCACTCTGCTCAACTCTATTCTCTAAACAACCTGCGTCTATGCCTAACCTTCTCATTCTATCTTCAAATCCTTCCAATATAACCTCTCTTTCCCACTCAGATCACTATGCACATTAATTCTACAAAACACAGGGAAAGACAAAGGAAACAGAAAGGGTTAATTGAGAAATGCTCTCAGTGGCTTAACTTCAGTCCACTCTCTTATCAGCACCCCTCCCCCCTGATAATAAACACTGCACATTCTTTCTATAATACCAAACAGACGGGATTACTGGAGAATACCCACAATGGCTCAAGGTATATATATCTCATCTACCTTTATATCAACCAACCTCTACTAGTAATCCATCTGGACAGGACATTTTAGCTATACACAGAGACTGACGATTATTTTAAATGACCAAGAGTTTTCTGGAGACATCAGCCGTCACACCACGGCTATATTCACACGTATATACCTTTTCACATATGAGAACATAACCCGCTCAATCATAAATGTAAGTATACGTATCATAAATCTTCCTAACCTCACACTAGTTTACCTAGGAGCAAGTCTCTGGCGTGTTCCCTCAGACCTAAACAGCCGAGTCCGCCCTTCCGACACATTAACCCTCACAGAATTTATCTCTTGGTCTTGTATACACAGTGTTTAACCGTCTCAGACACAACAGCATACAAAATACCCCTAGACAGGTAACATGGTGATTTTTCGAGTGGACGGACCTGTCTTTCAGTGAAGGTCCAGTCTGGATCAGATACAGGCAGATTTAGCAGTCAGAACCCAGATCACATCGGTAGATTTACATAAAGCAATCTTACCGTGTTCTGTAGATTTTCGGGCCCCTGAGTTCTGCGTGCCATCTGCCGATCTCTGTACGTTCCAGGCTGTGACCTCACAGATCCACTCGCCCACCCAGGGACGCCACTGTTCTGGATTATGGTTTCTCCAGCAGGCTTCAGGGTATTTTGTCGCTTCCAAATTGTATCGTGTGCACACATCGTCGCGCAGAATCAGACACAAATGCTGGTCTAAAACTGGGAGAGTCTCTACAATGTATAGAGGCTTAAGCCTTTTATTATAACACATGACAACCGCCCTTCAATGGGCGTGCAACAGATTACATCAGTAACATATAAGATTCTCATTTGTCGGATCATATAGAATCTCCCACCTCTGCCCACCCTCTCCCAAGTGCTGATGTAGCATGGACTTTTGTCCTAGCTCCTGTCATGTCTGTGTAGTTGACAAATCATTGTTTAAATAGATTGTGTGGGGAGTGGAAGGGGCCTAGGTAAACACTCAGTATTGAACACAGATCTACACAACACTATGGCCCTTAACTCTTAGAGGCTTCTTGTGTAACTTCTATGTACTTAGCTAACATTAACATCATACATCCATTGTCTAGCAAATACCATGATTAGATTGTGTGTGTGTCCTTTAAACTCCTCAGAGCTAAAAGTCATTACAATAGCAAAATACATTTACGTTATACAAATCGATAGACATTTTATACCAAATAATCATCATGTCTATCACAAGATTCTCTCCGGTTGTGAAGATCTGATCGGCACGTGTAAAAAGCCCTTTAGGCCACTCAACGCTATGTTCCGTGATTAGTGGGGCGTCCCGAATGCCGCGGTATAACGCTCCTATTGATTATACTGGGGCTTTGGACCTGCTCTCAAACGCGGCCTTTCACGTCTCTAATGCCCAATGTCACAATGATGGGGTGCGTGAAGTGCTGTCAAAACACTGTACAAGGGGTTCAAAAAGGCAGCGCAATCGCAGGGAAATGTCGTGATTTCGAGCGGCGTTTCCTAAACGCATGTGAGTGCCCTTAGACTAAACCATCTACGGTAGCTACTAGTGATGAGCGAGCATTGCCCTTAGCGAGTACCTGCCCGCTCTAGTAGCTACTGATACCCTGTTTCCCCAGAAATAAGATAGGTCTTATTTTTTGCTCAAAGATTTAACTTTTTTTCCATGTATAACTGCCTGGACACTATATAAATTGACTTTTAATTAACTTTAAACGGGGCTTAATTTTGGAGTAGGGCTTATAGTTCAACCATCCTCAAATCCTAAAAAATCGTGCTAGGGCTTTTTTCTTTTTTTTTTTTTTTTTTAGGGAAACTGGGTATCTTGTTTGCGTTTTTTGTAGAATTGTAAAAGCTTGAGCTCCTAGGATGGAGAAACTGTTTCATGGTTACAATTGTATCTTTTTAGACTGTCTTGTTACATTGTTACATTCTTTTCTTGTGAATTCTGGTTCTTCTAATACATTTTTATTGCATCTGCTGAATGATAAATCTGTCAAACTTTAAGTCTGTCTAGTCTAAGTTTAGACCCCCAATTATTTGGCTCCGTTTACACACAAACAACCATTTTAATGCAATCCATATCTTTTTGGCACAATTTAGGCCAGGCCCTTTTTTGGACAAATTGGAAAACTGTCTAAAAACATGGTAGTGAATGTGATGCAAAGCAGGTAAGATGGGTGACACTAGAATAGTAAACCTGTATGTTCTGCAACGGCCTGCCAGGCCAGCAGGTATGCTGGAGACCCCAAGTCCCCTAAACCTAAAGTGCCTCTTTATACAAGGCCATTTATTGCTGGAAACTACAAATTTGGGCAACGGTCATCGCGTGTACAGATCGCTCCCTTGTTGGAGTTGCTTGGTTTTTAGCTCTCCCAAACCCGAGCGACTATGGTCTCCTGTTTACTCGGGCCAATCTATAAATGACTGCTTACAGTGAATGAAGGCGGGCGGAGGTGCTGTGCCTCGGGGCTCTTTCACACGAGCGTACATCGTCCATCTTTTTCCACGGCTGGCCGATATACACTACGATGGGAGGTGTAAACTCCTGAATCTAACGTGCACCTGTTCAGAAGACATGGGCCCCGGCGGATATATGCTGAGGCCACCATGACGTTGCCCCTTCCCTTGCCGACTCTCGTCTTCTCTGGTTGTTTGTAATGGGAGGTGGTGGGGCAGGGCTAAGCTCCTGCCCCTTGTCTGCCACCAGCAATGGGAGAAGGCAGGATGGGTGGCGCTTGGATCCACCCCGTCCCACCCCTCCCATTGCAATTGGCCGGAAGAAAGAAGAGGGAGGGAGTTTAGCAGTTGCGCTGCTTATCTCCCTCCCACCTCCCTTCTCCAGCTGCTGTCACTGGCTCCCATAGGAGCCCATGCAGCGGCCGAATTATTCCGGCTTGAAAGATAGTTCCAGGACTATCTTTGGGCCCGACGTAAAAGCGCCCAGCGCTATATTGGCCGGGCGCTTTTATGTCGCAGGAATATGGTCATGTGATCTGATGCATTGGAATCCAATGCATGAGATCGTAGTGTATATTGACTAACTGTGAAAATGGCAAGGCCGATATACACTCATGGGAACAAGGCCTAATTCACAGAATGACACTGTGTAAAGCACAAGAGGGGGGGCTTCCCATCTAAATGTACTTTTGGATCTTAAACCATAAGGCTGGGTTCCCACAGGTGGAAATTCCACAGAAATCTCGCGGCTTCAAAACTCCCAGCATTTTGCCGCGTGTCTTGGAGCGGTTCGGCTGCCAGCGTTCCATTGCAGATTTCTCTCCCTATAGAAAGGAGTGATGCCACATCTGGGAAAAAATTGCCCTTCTGTGGCTGTCCATTCTGTGCCGCATCACCGGTTATGGTTGCAAAATCTTCTCCGCATGGCTGGTTAGTCCGGGAATTAGGAGCCACGGGTGGATTTGTGGTTCACAAATGCCGCACGGAATTTCCTCTGCAAATCTGTCCCGTGTGAACGCAGCCAAAGGCCACTCGCAGATGTGATTTCAAGTGGCGATTTACTGAATGCGGCATTTTTACCACAATTCTGAGTGGCTTTTTGAACCTATCACAGTTTTGATAGCACTTTTTAACGCACCCCATCATTGTGATGGGTGATGAGGTGTGTGAAAATAGAACAGCGCTCAAATTGTGGCGTCAAATGCCGCGTTCGAGCGCATCTCTGCAAGGCCTCATTGAAATCAATGGCAGCGTTGTACCGCAGCACTGAAGACACCGCGCTAATCACGGTAAAAAGCAGCGTGTGGGAGTGGCCTCAGAAGCGCTTTAGTAGTTCTTGGGGTATTTTGTGTAGTGACTTTTCTACAAGGCTTTTTCTAGCGCAGTCCTTAATGGATTGTAACCCCCAAATAGTCACGTTGAAACTGGAAAAACCCTCCTAAAGCAGTTTTTTTGTGTTTTTTTTTTTTTTTTTTTTTTTTTTTTTTTTTTTTTTTTTTTTTCTGTTTCCTGCTTTGTTTTTATAAAGGGGTTTTTAAAGGAAAGGGCTATTGATGAATTATCCTCAGGATGGGTCGATCGAGCACCGCGGTGACAGCACCGCAAATACACAGGGGTCTGAGTGGAAGCGGATGCTCTTACCCCTGTGTAGTCGCTGGTGCCTGTCTACAGGCTGGGGGTCTCATTGAAATCAAGCACAACCACTTCATGGGGTTGTAACTTCTTCTTTCACTCCCTATGTATTTGCGGTGCTGTCGGCGAGCACCCGATTGGCCAGAGTCCCCAGCCGATCAGGTTATCATGAAGATGGGTTATGGTATGCTTCCAGGAAAACCCCTTAAGGCCTCATTCACACAAGCGTGAAACGCACGCTGTATTGGCCGCGCGGAAAAGTCATGGCCAACCGACCAGAGGCATCGCTGGCTTGAATCGTACAGTCCCTGTAGAAGCGAATAAAGGAGCGCGGTCTAAACTGAACGACGCGGCAGCGACGGCTTTTATGCTGCAGACTGAACAATTGTGTCTAAACGCAGGATCTGGCACAACATGGGCTGCTGCTAAGGGGTTAATCTTGTCTGTGTGCCTGGTGAGGGAAGGGTTAACAGGACCTACTATAAAATCCTGTTGGCGTACATCTGACCAGGCCTGGCATCCGTCCGCCTAATAAGTAGTTTCAGCAGTTTTATTATTTTGTTTTTTAAAGTTCCCCGTAACCTAAACCAGCGAGTCTTTTGTTATTGCAGTGATGTAACCGCCTTTCCAAGGTAGGGGGCGCCCCGTCTGCCTCCCCTGCAGTTTGTGGACTTGCCTCAGCTGAGAATGCGCATTAATCTGCTCGGTTTGCTACAGGTTTCGCCACTTCAGACGCGGTGAGGCCTACAGCGTAGCCGTTACGCTTTACGGCGCTTCCACATGTATGGCAGACGCAGCGCAGACCGCGTTGTGACCGGAGGTTAGCCAGATGTATTTTTTTCTACTGGGAAAAAAAGCTGCGCCATCCGTGCGCAATAGAAAATGGCAATGCAGAGGCATCGATGCCAAAAAAGTGATCATGCTGCGCGCTTATCCAAAATATGGACCAAATACAAAGTGGGAACAAGCTAGTCTGAAGGCGGCCTAAGGCCGGCTGAACACGGCGGAGCTGCATTCCGCATGCAGGAGCCCGTGGTGCGACCCGGACAGCAGCGGTATCTACATGGACCTGTATTTGTGCTTCACCTGTACTGCGGAAGCACCTGGCAGTTCGCGATCGGACATGCCCAGTACAGATTTCTTTTTTTCCAATTCCCCCCCCCCCCCCCCCCCTTCAAACAGTCGCTAGGCGATGACATGGAATCCAAGACCCGTCCATAATAGTTGCATGTTAATTCATGCCAATGTGGAGCATGCTGGGATTACTTTTTTCCTAACAAAGTATTTCCTAACTCTGCATTTCTCCTTCTTAAATCCCATTCTGTTAGTCGCTGCCCACTGTTCAGGCTTTTCTAGATCTTTTTGAATACTCTCCCTCTCTTCCCTAGTGTTAGCTATCCCTCCTAGCTTTGTGTTGTCAGCAATTTTGATCAGTTTCCCATCAATTCCCTCCTGCAGATCATTTTTATAAAAATTTTGAACAACACTGGGCCCAGGACAGAGCCTTGTGGTCCCCACTTGCCATATATTCTTCCACTTGGATGTGTGGCCATTTATGATCACTCTTTTAGTATGATCACTCAGTCAGTTGTGAATCCACCTAACAGTTGCCTTGTCAATCCCATGTTTGGTCATTTTTTCCAATAAGTATGGTATGAGATACTTTGTCAAATGCTTTACTAAAGTCAAGATATACTATATCCACCGCATTTCCCTCATCAACCCAGTCGGTGATTCTGTCATAGAAGGGAATTAGATTCGTCTGGCATGACTTGCTTGTTACAAACCCATGCTGGCTCTGGTTAATTACTCCATTTTTATCCAAGTACTTGCATACATATTGTTTAATAATTTGTTCAATCCTTCCAAGCATAGAAGTCAGGCTCACAGGACTGTAGTTTCCTGGATCCACCACCTTCCCTGTTTTTGAAGATGGGGACAACATTTGCCCTTTTCCAATCTTTTGGGACTTCTCCTGTTCTCCAGGAATCTTCAAAGATTACAGTGAGTGATTCAGCAATTACTTCCGCTGCTTCCTTTAGTATTCTAAGAGGTAATTAATCTAGACCTGGAGACTTGAATTCATGTAAATTAGTTATGTTCCCTCACCATCTCTCGGCTTCTAGATAGCCTGCATTCTTATTCCCCTAATAGCACAGGGAAGATCAGTTGGTGTTCCATCTACTTTCTGAGAGAAAACAGATACAAAATAGGAATTTAAAAGTTCAGGCTTCTCTACATCATAACCAATTCATCATTTTCATCTTGTAAGCATCCAATAGCATCTTTTGACTTTTTTTTTTTTTTTTTTTGCTTTTGACATACCCCCCCCCCCCCCCCAAATCCTTTTTTATTGCTTTTGGCCTCTGTTGCAAGCCTCAATTCATTATTAGCTTTTCTGACACTTGCCCTACAGTTTCTGCAGTCCGCATTATATTCTTTAGATATCCCCCCTCTTTCCATTTGATAAACATATTTTTCTTTTTCTAACGTGTGTGCACGTTCTGTGTTCATCCATCCGGGTCTCTTTAAATGCTTCCCATTCTTTTAGGAATTAACAATTGTGCTTTGAGAATCAATTTCATGTGGGTGACTATCACTGATTCCACAATTCACATCTGCCTGTGCAACCGACTTAATTTGGGATGTGGCAGAGAAGCCACAAGATGGTTGTCACCCGAAACAAGGTCTCCTCTTTGTCGCCTGGTTTCAGGGCCGGTAATAACTGCAGTCGGTAGGTATACCGTTGCAAACCTTTGTGCAGGATGTCTAAGTCTCTGCTCTCTATGGTGGATTTCTGAGGACTTCGTGCGAGACCTGCACCTTGTTCCCCAGGGCAACCAATCACAGCGCAGCGTTCATCTTGCCTCCAGCAGATTGAGAAATTAAAGATGTGCTGTGATTGGTTGGGCAACAGGGATGTCTTAATGGTAGATACAGATATTTGATGTTAATGGTAACTTGAAAACAACTGTTATTGAACAGGAGTTCTGAGGGTTCCACATTGGAGACCATTTGTAGTAACCGGTATAACTTGTGAGGCTGATGTTTAATAGTCTCCCTGCACATTATGCAATGGGATGCTACACCTAGCAAAAATGGGTTTTGGATGGAAGATCATTCTGACTAGATTGTGGATGAGTAGCATGGAAAAGGGATATTTTGGAAGTGGGACCAAAGTTACCAGTAAAGTGAGTAATCATGCTTGGCAAACTTTGGGAACTCATACCAGCCACAATACGGCCGAGCTGAAGATCGGAACACAAGGTGAAATGACGAATGCCGAGACTTGGCGAGTAGTGCTAGATACCCTAAAGTGGAAGTGGTAAGGCTGTGTCATATTACTTGAGCCGGTCCACCCTCGTCATGTGTAAGAAGCAGCAAATACGTCCATGGCCGCTTAAAGATAAATGGAACGCTTCGGGCAATTTCGTAATTAAACTTAAATGGAAATCTACAGCTGCTGTCAAGACATCCAAAATATTCCTCTTGCCTTACGAAATCCATTATAATGGTTACCCTGAGCAGGCCACCTCTCGAGGCGGAAACTCTTTGCAAAGAGTAAAGTCATTTTGGGTGCTGCGGCAAACCTCTGTCCACTCAAGATGGCAGACCCACCGGGGGTGGCTATTGCAGAAACGGCTCATCAGACGGTAGGGTATCCGTTACACTTCTCATTCATGGGTTAATATAATTTGGGTTGAAACCTTTGAAGCAGCACAAACCTGACTCCGCTGTTCTTAATAGAGTTCGAGCATTTCCCAGAGACCATACCTAGTCATTGTATTCATAGGAGTCCATGAATGCAGATACATTCTTTTACTTGAACCCTTTGCAATCCAATTTTGGATTCAGGGTTTCCTAGGGGGTTTTCTTTCTGCCATTATACAACGTCGCCATCTGCTGGCTAGAGCCAGTACTGCGGTATGGGACATGCTGGAGAGGCCCCCAACAGAGCGGCCGGTAAAATACAGTAAGAATACCCTGCCGGACGTCTTCCAACATTGGAGCTGTGCAGCCTTCAATCAGAATGTCTTCAGATATCGGACAGTGGATTGGAAAGGGTTAAGTGTTTAATCTCTTGTAGGATTTGTTACTTTTTCGCAGCAAAAAATGTAACCTAGGGTGTTCTCCGCTTGTGATTGGTCTACTACAGACTTCTTTGTTCTAGTAGTTTTTATTGCAAAAACTAGAACAGAGTGGGCACCATAAACAATTGGGCATACCTGGTCGATGAGGCTTCAATATGCCTTGAGTATCATCTAAATTAAGGGATTTTTCCAATTTTGGTGAATTCAAGCTCACTGGACAAACTGTAGCTGCGCCTCCCAGTGGTACACGTGTGGTGTTGCACCTGCCCTGGCTTCAGCTGGAAGTCCAAGTATAGTGGGGGAATTGGTAGCAAAGGCAATGTGCTACCCGAGGCTGAGAAGCGGCATGTAAAGGCACTCGGACCACTTGTTTTATATGGTGGTCCAAAGCCATGTGTTGGCAGACATGCTAAATTAAAAAAGCCTTGCTTAATTTGGCTCATCTCACCATCCATGCGCCAGCTACGGACAGGTACGGACTTGCGCTATAACCTGGACCAGTTGTTGGTGTAGACTGTAGGAAACCTTGTGGCTTTTAGTAGGCCATGCCCTCAGTCTAAAAATGTGATGCGACTCTACAGGCGTGCATACACCGTGTGTTCTGTGCCAAAATAAGCTTTGATAGGCATCTGATCTGTAACAGGAAATGGTGTCCCTGTATTGACAAGGTGTTTACCGACTTAATTAAAATTCCACGTCTTGGTGGGGGGGGGGGGGCTGATCGATGGTTCACGCCCATTTTCCCTCCTCACCCTACCCAAACATTGTTGCCTGGTTTGGACTGTTTTTAGGCACAGATACTCCCCAAAATGAGGGTTCACGGGGGTCTTGACGCAGATTTTTGTCAAATATGCTGTGTGAACACGCCCCAATGCCAGAAAACGGCACAATCCCCTCATGTTCTCCAAAAACCTTAACAATTAGGCTTCCCAAAGAATTGCCTCTTAACCCTTTGTGTACACTGGGCTCTGTTCACACTAGTGTCACGCTGTCCAGCTTGCGAATAATGGGCCTTTCAGACAGCTACATTTCACCCAAATTCCAACTTGGATTTCCAGAACAAGAAGCCGTTCAAGTCTTTGTAGGCCTGCAGAGGGCGCCTGGAACCTGGATGGCGGGTGATTTCTTGGTGGTCACATGGGCACTGTGAGACTTTCCTGTAAATTCCCACCTGGTGTTTGCACAAACACTGCTGAGAAGTGAAGTCCAGCCAAGTTCACGCGCTCAGGGGATGGGGTAGTGTCGGGCCCCATAACGGCTCCACCCGGATCGCTAGGAGCTGCACTACATCTGGCACAGGGAGCCCGGCAGCTGCAGTTTTGACTCTAAACCACCACATTCTGGGGCTCGTTAATGGCTCCGCTCGAGTGGCTGTAATTATGATGATTACATATCTGCAGTATTCATGATGCACCAAGTGTGCTGTATTATAATTACCCCGAACCAGTCATGTGGGTGGAGCATGTGCAAGATTGCAGCAGGGATTACTGCTGACCTCAAACCCTGTTGACCATGTCTGATTACAGCGGGTACTGCGTGCCCACGGAGCTCTGCCCGGGTGACCGCTTGGTGTAATACTGCAGCGCGTATGAGGTGCGGGTGGGTGGCAACAAATGGTCTGTAACAAACTATGGAGACGACTGCCCAGGATGGTTTATCCCTCCCATGAAGCGCCAATGTCTTGGGGGCAAATGGTGTAAATAGTCTGTATACTAATAATGGGAATGCTGGTACCAAGTCTTTTTTTTTTTTCCCCCACACTTGACCTTTTTGTAAGGTCACTCGTTAATCATTGACCGCAGTGACATTTTTTGCGATGTTCGCCGCCGCTTTCTTTCTCTGAGCACATTCGGCTCTGCTGTTTGTTCCTGTAATTTGTACAGGAGAATTGGGAACCAACGCTGACGCCACTTGTCGCCAATGGTAACAATTGATAAAACTGAAACAAAAGCCGATCGCTGGTGGGAAGGATCTGGGGACGATAACACTTCATCTGACCGGAATGCCGACTCCTGTAACTCTCCAGCTGACGCAATGAGCTTCCTGCATGGAGAAGTGTTGGGAAACTTCACAGGGTTCAGAAACTTGGCAGTAATACCACAACTGGCCTGCAGGGGCAGTATTGAAACCTCTGCTACCTTAAAGGGCCAGCAAACTTAGTGAAGGGATAGTGCTGCAGTAGCAAGGTTCAGCAGACAGTATTTCACCTGATTGGCTTTGATCCAATGGCTTATGATAATCTGTTGGCAGCCATGTGCCATGTTCACTGCGGTCGTCTTGTAAACACTTCCTGACTCATTCCACGTACATTGGTATTGGGGCAGAACATGTGGCAGCACATCTGCTCTCCGGAGGATGTGCCAGGCTCGGGATCCTGATACTATAGTCCTCACTCCTCAGTAGGGGGGATGAGCTGTGGGTGAAATCGGCACCCCTTGTTGTACCAGTCTGTATACCCACCTCATGCCATACTGTAAAGTGACCATCTGTAGAACGTGCTGCCTGGAGTACCATAGTTCATGGCAGAACATGAACTGTGCTAATCAAGACCTCTAATGAATTTTTCTTAGGCAATAACCCGGCATTGACTCCGATCTAATGTGGTGGTCTTGTGCCATCTATAGGTGGCACCATCCTGGCCACTATGGATGTGGAATCCTTGTATTCTAACATCCCACACAAAGATGGACTGACCGCCTGCCAGGCGCACCTTGAGGCCAATGGAGTTGCCTCTGAATCGGTGCTACAACTCACAAGATTCATCCTCGCACACAATTATTTCTCCTTTGGCAAAGATATTCCTGCAACTCACCGGAACCGCCACGGGCAGTAAAATGGCACCGCAATATGCCAACTTCATGGCAGCTGGAGAGTGACTTTCTGGCCTCCTGCCCCAACAAACTATTGGCCGACTTCCGCTACATTGATGACACCATAATCATCTGGACCAACACCGGACAAGAACTATTACAATTCCATGAGAGATTCAGGGCATTCCACCCCACCATAAACCTGATATTAAGCTACTCATACAGAAATCAACCTTTTTGGACATAAACATAAAAATTTCGAACAACTCAATACAGACATCCCTATACTGAAAAACGATTGATGGGCCCACATACCTCAGATGGGACAGTTACCATCCTAAACACATCAAAAAGTCCATCGTCTACAGCCAGGCCATCAGATACAACCAGATCTGCTCCAACCCAACAGACAGAGAGGGACATTTGTACAATCTCAAAAAGGCATTTTAAAATAAGGCTACCATCCCACCTTTTATTGATGACCAAATCACCAGAGCCACCAGGATACCCAGGAATCAACTAGTCCAATCCACAGAGAGGGAAGGAAACGGACATGTGCCCTATAGTAGGGACCTACAATCCACAGCTAGAGGTACTAAGGAAGACTGCAAGGAAACTCCATCATACCTACACAAGGATGACCGTCTGAAAAGCGTATTCCCGGACCCTTCTCTCCTATGTTAGAGGCAACCTCTAAGTCTGAGGTACTTTATAATCAGGAGTGCATTACCCTCTGACACACAAAAAAAGAACTTATCCCTGTAATGTAAGGAGCTGTGAGACCTGCTGACATGTACGGACCGCGGACAGGATACAAATGCCCAACACACAGCAGGACTATAAGATCCCAGGGACATTCACATTATCCACGTCTGATGTTGTACCTGATCCTCTGCAGTAAATGTCCTGTTGGGGGGCTTTATATTGGGGAAACAGGACAAAACAGAGCCAGGATGAGCTCTCATCGACACTCAGAGGGGGAAAGACAGAATTCCCTGCGGCCGAGCACTTTTCTAACCATGCCCATGCCATAGGAGATATGAGGGTTATGATATTGAAGGGCGGTTTCAAGTCGCAAAACCATAGAAGAATTTGGGAATATAAAAGTATTCCTTCTGACACGTTCAATAGAGGGCTAAATTATTCACGAGGATTTATGGGTGAATGGGAGGTATGAGAATTGTAGGGCACAGATAAGACTGCTGGCCTGGTAACCCCCCAGCCCAAACAGTAATTCGGGGACCATAAACTCTCACTCCCTTATCAGTGTCTAGTTAAGAATGTTTGTCTCTGGTTTGCACTTGAATACTACAACAATCACATCCATGTCTGCCTTGTCCTAAGTATATAGTATAAATATTCATGCCTCTTCAGATCTGTTTCATTTAAGCCTGAAGAACCCAAGAGGTTCGCAAGCTCACTGTAACATGTATTTTTGTTAGGCATTACAAGGTCTCATATCTACAGGATTACTTGGCTTCTCTTTCTGGGAACAATCATATCTATAGATGCAGAAAGCGGCACCTCCCTGTCCATGGCTATACATCATGTGGAAAGGAAATGCTACATAAGACAAAGATACGTTATCGTGTATTATACTCCAGAGCTGCACTCACTATTCTGCTGGTGGAGTCACTGTGTACATACATTACTTATCCTGTACTGATCCTGAGTTACATCCTGTATTATACTCCAGAGCTGCACTCACTATTCTGCTGGTGGAGTCACTGTGTACATACAGTACTTATCCTGTACTGATCCTGAGTTACATCCTGTATTATACTCCAGAGCTACACTCAGTACTCCTGGGTAGTGTTGTGCAATTATTGAAATATTCAGGTTAGGAGTGACCAACGTAATTAAAAAAAATAATTAATTTGGACTCTTGATTCAGACTTCTATTAAAATTTTAAAAAATTCCCTTTTAACAATGGTTGCCGGTATTAGTGTATTTTGATGCCACCAGGATGAAGTGGTGGAGTCAAGATTGACAGGGGGTGACTCCCCCCTGTACCTGATTGGCTGCAGAGCTTGATGGGCTGCAGGTCCTGGCTGCTCACTAAGCTGATGCTGCCTTCACCTGTGCTCCTTCCGGAGTAGCGTGTCGTGACTTCTGAAAGGGATGGAGGGTTAGGGTGAGGGGAAAGTGTAACAGCCTTATATTTTACAACTAAACTTGACTGTTTTACTTGCCCCTCACCCTAACCCTCCATCCCTGCCGCAAATTGCTGAATGCAGTTTTCCCCATGCCACACTGCTGAACCCTGTTCCTTGCTAAATGGTGCTGCCACTCCCTCTACTGGCCAAAGCAGGCGGAAGTGCAGTGAGTTGTTGTTTTCCCTGCTGCGGTCCCCTGCTGCGGCTCACCCAGCATCGCCAGTCTTCCGCTGCTGCCGCGGGCACAGTGGGCCAGGTGGTGTCCATGGCGTCGCTGCTATCTCTGGGTCCCACTCCAGGTGCATGCTGCTGTTTGCTCCCGCTTCTGCTCCCTCTGCTACAGCAGGTGGGAGCGCCTTCATTTCTGCTTCGCCGGTGAAGTTCGCCACAGTAGGCTCCCTCTTCGGCTCACCCTGCGGTCAAAGCAGGCCGGAGCGCTGTCATTCACGTCCCCGGGTCCCACTTCTGCTGTCCGCTGAAATCCGGCACACTAGACTCCCGGTTCAGCTACCCCTGCGGCCACAGCAGCCTGGAGCGCTGTCAGGCACGTCCCCGGGTCCCATCTCCTTGGCTCACCCACGCTATTACTGCCGTCCCCAGCTACTACCTCCTTCCAGGACCTTTGGTTCTTGGCCCAATCGGGAGCTGGGGGTCTCAGAGGAGAGGGCGCTGTGGAAATGAAAAAAAGATTTTTGCAAAATCTCGTCCACTCTGCTAGCTAATCCCGGGATTAGGAGCCGCGGGCGGAATTGCCGTGCAAACATTCTGCATGGAAATTCCGTGGCAATTTTGTCCCGTGTGAACCCAGCCTAGGGCCGCCTGCACACAGGCAGGTCTGATGCACATGCGGAATCTGGCCCTTACAGCAGCGGCATCCGTGTACTTGCCTTTCTCCCTCTGTACTGCGGATGGTCCGCACCGCTCGCCATCTGACATGTGCGGTACAGATTTTTTATTTTTTTTTATTTCCTGCTTTTTCCACGGCATTGCCTAGTGATGACAAGGAATCCGCGACCCTTCCGCAATGGCAATTGCAGAAGGCCTGCAGAGCAGACAGCGTTCATTGACTTTAAAGGGGTTGTCCCGCGCCGAAACAGGTTTTTTTTTTTTTTTTTTAAACCCCCCCCCCCCGTTCGGCGCGAGACAACCCCGATGCAGGGGTTAAAAAAACCACCCGCACAGCGCTTACCTGAATCCCGGCGGTCCGGCGTCTTCATACTCACCTGCTGAAGATGGCCGCCGGGATCCTCTGTCTTCATGGACCACAGGGCTTCTGTGCGGTCCATTGCCGATTCCAGCCTCCTGATTGGCTGGAATCGGCACGTGACGGGGCGGAGCTACACGGAGCCCCATTCAGAAAAGAAGACCCGGACTGCGCAAGCGCGACTAATTTGGCCATCGGAGGGCGAAAATTAGTCGGCACCATGGAGACGAGGACCCCAGCAACGGAGCAGGTAAGTATAAAACTTTTTTATAACTTCTGTATGGCTCATAATTAATGCACAATGTATATTACAAAGTGCATTATTATGGCCATGCAGAAGTGTATAGACCCACTTGCTGCCTCGGGACAACCCCTTTAATGGAAGCCGTCCGTGCGGAATCTGCCCAAAAATAATGCATGCTACTTCCCCCTCCCCCTGTTGGCGGAAAATGGCAATTGTTTTCCGCACGTGTGCAGGAAGAATCGCTACTTGCTAGCCCTGTGCCATGGAGGACTATTTGCTGTGGAACATGTTACAATACATTTCTGGACTGAAGTTTAATTCCTTTCAGTCTCCACCTGCTGCCATCTTCCCCTTTTTTGCCTACTAGGTTGGCGCCTGCCACATGACTTACCCGCTTAGTAACACTTCCCATTGTGCAGTTTTGCCAAGAATGTCCTAATTGCCTCATCCCGGCTTGGGGGCAAGTGACCTTGTCAGGCGATGCTGGGCCAAGAGCCCTCAATTATCAGACTGCAGTCCACATCTGGCTTGGGGACACAGCGGACCTGTTCCAGATGCCCTCCTGTTATCTATGATGGCAGCTATGCCAACAGAAGCATTGGCACCAACTCCTGACGGGTGCGGTGGCGCCTGAAAGCGCGGAGTATAGCATCTGTTTACAGGCTTCAGGGGTCTTTCCACTGATAAATCATCTTTATGTAAATATTATACTAAGTTTGCGGAAGGCTTACAAGACCTTCTTAACCCCTTAGTGACGGCCTCTTCATGCAGTTTTTGGGTCAGTCTAGATGGTTACAGCCTACAGGAATGTATTATAGCGGAAGGTTTTCATCTCTCTTCCGTTTTTTACATCGGACTGCAGGCGCGGACAGATCCTTTATTGCATTGTATGAATGGGAGGCGGATGGAACTGGAGAACAATCTGGTTTTCACTTCCAGCTTAGGTCTGTGGTGGCTCAGTGGTTAGCACTGTTGTCTTGCAGTGTCTGGGGCTCAAATTATATCAAAGGCAACATCAACTTTGAAGAACTTCATAGAGCCGTCACCCTTGGTCAGACCTGAACCTACAGCTCAGCACTGCGAGGCAACAACGCTCATGACTGAGCCACCATGCTGAAGAACAAACACACCTAGAACCTCCATGCAGATGTCCATAGTCAGACCTGAAGCAGGAACCCCAGTGTTATAAGGCAACAGTGCTAGCCACTGAGCCATCAGGCTTCCTTCGGAGATCTGTTCTCCTTCTCTGGAGTCTTGCTCTGCTTCCTTGCCGTGCCGGAGTTGTAGGCTCATTTCCATCAAACGACCCAAAGAGGACCGCTAAACTGCCAAAAGAATGGCTTCACCAGAAGATCAAAGTTTTGGAAGGGCCCAGAGCTGAATCTGTGGGTTGGCCTGAAGAGGGCGCTGCACACAAGAGGCCTTAGCAATAGGGATCCAAGTCTGTCAGATTGTGAAGTCAAGATGCACCCCGCTGATGGACGCCAACCAAAAAAGACTTCTGCCATAAAGTCAGCGGGTTTTTAATTTTCTCACCTTAAGATTTTGTTTTTCCAATGGATTGTACAGAAGTCGCACTGCAGATGGAAATTATTTAAAAAAATGCGACCGGCTGCGTTCACACGGGGCGGATTTGCCGTGGAATTTTCCTGTGCAATTTCGCTGCGGCAGATCCTCCTGCGGCCGCAAATCCCTACATTAGCCAACCAGGTGGACAATCCGTCGCGGCAAAGCCAGCATTAGTCGGCGCGGTCATGCGGATTCCTGGGACGCAGCATGTGTTTTTGTTTTTTTTTCCCCATTGCGGCCACGCTCCTCTCTATGGAAGTGCCAGCTGCAACAGACAAGCATGCAGCAATGCGACTCCAAATCCCTCAGTAAAGTGCTCCAGTTTTTGAAGCTGCGCCTATCTCGCAGAAATCTCACGTTTTTTTTCGCTGCGGCAAAACCGCAAGATTCCGTGGTGAAGCCGCCCCGTGGGGACCCAGCATCAAGAGGACTAATTTCAAATTTAACATGATGAACCTGCAATTAACGGGGTGTGAGGACTTCTATCCCCGGTCCTGGTGGGCATGATCAGGGGAGCGACTACCTTGTGGGGCATCTACTGAGGCTCTGGCTGCACTGGAAGGGTCAGTCAAGGCGGCAGGATAAGGAGAGCGGAGGAATGGCGGCATAGAACAGGAAACTGCCTGCCAGGAAGACGTCCCCTGTGATCACTGCAGGGAACTGCACCATAATCGCTATCAGTGTAGAGCTGCGATCTGTGTGGTTCTGGGGCCGTAACTATGTTGAGCTTAGCCCCGATGCTGTATGTATACAGTGTGGTTTTCTGCTGTATTTACGCACAGAGGTTGGTTCTGGTACCAGGTTTTGTATGGCACTTGGTGCAGTATTTATACTTGGTTCTGGGGCCGTATCGGTTACAGCAGGTGGTGGTAAACAAGTGTAAGGTGGCTACTCCTGGGCTCCAGAGCAGCACCGATCCTCGAACGCACTACCAAAGGCTACCCGAGCAATCCAGGACTCGGAGAACTTCAGGCGTGCTCTAAAAACTCACCTCTTCAGGGAGGCATACCGTATCCGCTAAACCAAACCAATCTGTACCCCGCCTGATAACATGCTCCCTGACCTACTGACTGCAATCCCTGCTAGCCACCATAAACCGCTCCTGCAGTCTTACTGATTCTGCCATCACACGGCTATATGTCTGACCATTGTCTGTGTATAGAATCCCTCACTCTCCACCCCGCCATACCGTGCCCATCTCCTCCCCGCCATACCGCATTCCCTAAACAGACCCCTCTGTACTCCGCCTGATAACATGCTCCCTGACCTACTGACTGCAATCCCTGCTAGCCACCATAAACCGCTCCTGCAGTCACACCGTTTCTGCCGTCACATGGCTAAATGTCTGACTATTGTCTATGTGTATAGCATCGCTCACTCTCCACCTCGCCATACCGTGCACATCTCCTCCCCGCCATACTGTGCACATCTCCCAGCCCCTTTACCTTCTGTATCACCCCACAATTCGTAGTATGTAAGCTCGTTGGAGCAGGACCCTCACCCCTATTGTTTCCATCAACTGATTACTATGTAACCGTGGTTCTGTAATGTTTGTACTTTTGTCTTTCTGTATCCCCCTGTCTATGTAAGCGCTGCGGAATATGTTGGCGCTATACAAATAAAGATTATTATTTGCGGCCCCCCCGGACTAGGATCTGCAGTGCGGCGCTTCCCATGCAACAAAAATTGTGCATTCTAAAGTGGCGATGAGTATTTAATTGGGGGGGCGTTATAATATATAATATAATCAGCTGAATGCGCTGCGGAATAAGTTGACGCTATACAACTTATAACAAGATTTAGTTTATATAATTAGTCTGGGCCGCATCCTTAAAGGGTTAAATTCATTATAGTTTCCAAGACCTCTGCTTGCTGGTTACATCCGGTATCTTGTAAATAGCCGTCTGTAAATCGCGTGCCCCGTTTTGGGTTGCGGTGAGACTACAAGTCCCAGCAGCCCCTCCGCGGAGACTTCCGAATGTTGTTGTACTTCCCAGCGCCGGGCAGGAAGCGGTTAAGCCTGCGGCTGCTCTGATTGGTCGGTGCGGCTGTCAGTCAGAGAGCAGGGAGGGGCGGGAAGAGGCGCAGAACCGGAGAGCGAGGGGAGCGGAGAGACCGAGCGGAGAGGTAGGGGGCCCCGGCGGCCCGTCACCCCACTGAACCCCCAGCAGGGCGGCCTGTCAGCCTCCTCACACCCACATTCCCCCCGGGGGCTCCTGGCTGCAGGACTACAAGTCCCATGATGGAACCTGCAGTGCTGGGACTTGTAGTCCTGCCAGTGTCTGCACATTGGGGTCTGCTGGGGGACGTGTTCTGGGGTCTTGTTGGTGTTGGGTGGTCTGCAAAGGGTTAAAGGGGTTAGAACCTCATGACTGCTTTTTTCCAAGCGCAGCGCCCCCTTGTCCGTAGGTTGTATCTGGTATTGCAGTGCACTCCATTGCAATGGCTGGGCACCAAGCTGCAATACCAGATAATACCTACGGGTAAGGGGGGCGCTGCGCTTAGAAGAAAGCAGCCATGTTTTTCTGACCCTGTAAATGCCTTTATACTCATGCCCGCTGCTGGGTACCCACTGCCAGTGTTCCAGGAGCAGAGCAGCTTTGTGTGGAGATATGATGCCACCCTGATCTCATGTGAGCACACCCTTCTCCTGGGGGCATAGAGGGCATAAGTTATCTCATTCACCCAGCTTGGCTTCTCCAGTCACTGGGGGTCTGGGTTGGTGGCGCCACTCATGCTGGGTATGGGGAGGCAAGGCAGGGTGGTTGCCACACTAAGGGGAGTTGGTGCCAGTGATGAGGAAGGGGGTTCATGCCCAGGTGCTCCTGCCATAGTAACAATACGGGCTTATCTGTTCCTGAATGACGGGCAGTACCCCCCACCCGGGCGAAGCTACATGGGTACAGAGTAATCTCAATCCAAACTGAAAAGCTGAGTGACTCCCCTGTGTGCCCATACTGGATGCCACCCAGCTCTCCTGGAGACGTTGGTTTTGATGGGCATGCCTGACACTGATGTACCATGAGCCGCGGCGCAGTCACATGACCTGGCATCACTTGTGTGATTAGTGTGGTGAGATCGCCACGCCCCCATGTACCCCCCAAACTGAGGAGAATGTAACCCCACTGTACCCTGGTGTCGCCAGCTGCCAGTCTGTACCCGGCGACGGTGCCAGCAGCGAGCGTGCGGGAGAAATTACTTAAGAAAAGTAACAAGCGGCTAATTCCATCGGAGGATCAGAAGCCGCTCAGGAGGAAAGCCAGTAATCCTCCCTGCTGGGCGCCGCTGATCCCCCTGGGCACCTGCTGGGCACCTTACTGCACTCTACCAGTGGGACTTTATATGTAGCTTTACCCGTACCAGGCAGAGTACTACTGTCATCCTCTAGGGGGGCGCAGCATGGGGGGGCATTTATAGCTGCAGATTACACTTTTTTTTTGCCTTTGTAGGACTACAGTTTCCCATACTGTATCATACCCCAGAGCTGCACTCACTATTCTGCTGGTGGAGTCACTGTGTACATACATTACTTATCCTGTACTGCTCCTGAGTTACATCCTGTATTATACCCCAGAGCTGCACTCACTATTCTGCTGGTGGAGTCACTGTGTACATACATTACTTATCCTGTGCTGATCCTGAGTTACATCCAGTATTATACTCCAGAGCTGCACTCACTATTCTGCTGGTGGAGTCACTGTGTACATACATTACTTATCCTGTACTGCTCCTGAGTTACATCCTGTATTATACTCCAGAGCTGCGCTCACTATTCTGCTGGTGGAGTCACTGTGTATATACATTATATACACAGTATGGAATCGGGATCAGTACAGGATAAGTAATGTATGTACACAATGACCACCAGCAGAATAGTGAGTGCAGCTCTGGAGTATAATATAGGATGTAACTCAGGATCAGTAATGTATGTACTCCACCAGCAGAATAGTGAGTGCAGCTCTGGAGTATAATGCAGGATGTAACTCAGGGATCAGTACAGGATAAGTAATGTATGTACACAGTGACTCCACCAGCAGAATAGTGAGTGCAGCTCTGGAGTATAGTACAGGATGTAACTTAGGATCTGTACAGGATAAGTAATGTATGTACACAGTGACTCCACCAGCAGAATAGTGAGTGCAGCTCTGGGGTATAATACAGGATGTAACTCAGGATCAGTACAGGATAAGTAATGTATGTACACAGTGACTCCAGAGCTGCACTCGCTGTTCTGCTGGTGGAGTCGCTGTGTATGTACTCTTCTGGTTCTGGATGTGGATGATGGGGTCAGTAGTGGATCCGGTAGATCAGTGGTTAATGTCTGGACGGTCTGGAAGTGATTGCCGGAGATCCTCCCCTCTGACCCAGCACTCAGGGGGTTAATGCCGCCTCCCCTCCCTCCGAGCGAGTGGCTGCTGAGTCAATAATGGCCGAAGGAGGAAGGCAGAGTCCAAGATAAAACGATAAACTACGGAGTCTGTGGGCAGAGGACTGCGGTGGCGCTGGATGATGAGGCTGGCGCATAGAAGTATGTGCCCTGCAGGGGGCATGATAGCCTTACATAAGGAGCTGGTGTGGTGGTCCGCCGCTGCAGCAGCTGCTCCTCTCCTGTTTTTGACTTGGATTTGATTTTGGAGACGGAAATGGGGGGTTGTGGGAGCAGGCGGTGGTCCGCGGTGGTGGGTGCTGAGCCTTGGGACCCCCAGCGCCCCCCTCTGGCTGCTGCCATCAGTCCTGCTCATGGAAGTTCTAAGAGACTCTGTCCTTCTCACCCTACAGATGTCGTCCTACAAGAGAGCAACGCTGGATGAGGAGGAGCTGGTGGACTCCATCCATGAGGGCGAGGTGTACCCGTGCGGAGTGCAGGTACCGGGCGGGGGGCCGCACGTGGGTCATGGGGGGAAAGTTTGAGTGTTATTTGGGTGTATGATGCTCGGGTCCAGAGACCCCCGCTTAGGCTGGGGGCATCCTTCTGCAGAGGGGTAAGCTCCTTAGTCCCTCCCTGAACTGTGAGGCAGAAGATTGCAAGCTCTTCAGATCGGTGTCCCCGCTGCCAGCTCCGGGTATAAACATCTGCCAGAGTTCGCAACCTGACCCTGCGCTCCAACTTTAGAGAAGGGGTGGGGTGTAGTGGGAGGGGTGTGGCCTCCTAGAGAAGGGGTGGGGTGTAGTGTGAGGGGGCGGGGCCTCCCAGAGCACATCTAATTTACATTAGTTGTGGCGCACGTTCCGCCTGATACAGCAAGTGTGTTAGGGGTTCGCACCTCAAAGTAACCTCCTGGATTCAGGGCCATATACTATCCTGGGGGGCGGGGGGATGCCTGCAGTCCCGTCTGATCCGCCAGTTCCACGTTGTCGTGGTTTTAGCCGTCCAAGATGGCAGAATTTCTCGCATTGCACTGTAGACTCATAACATTGACTACCAATGTGCGCTACATGTCTGACTGGCCAACGCCGCTCACATGGTCCGCTGGAAACTGCGAGTTTGAGCGATAGTTGTCCGGCGTACACACTGCCACCAAACAGGTCAGAGTGGGAAGTCCGGCGGGGTGCTGGCATCCGGCGGGTCCCCCCCTCCTCGGTCCGGTGGGGTGCTGGCGTCCGGCGGGTCCCCCCCCCTCCTCCTCGGTCCGGCGGGGTGCTGGCGTCCGGCGGTTCCCCCCCCCCCCCCCCCCCCCCCCCTCCTCCTCAGTCCGGCGGGGTGCTGGTGTCCGGCGGGTCCCCCCCCCCCCCCCCTCCTCCTCCTCGGTCCGGCGGGGTGCTGGCGTCCGGCGGGTCCCCAACCCCCCCCCCCCCCCTCCTCCTCCTCCTCGGTCCGGCGGGGTGCTGGCGTCCGGCGGGTCCCCCCCCTCCTCCTCGGTCCGGCGGGTCCCCCCCCCCCCCCCCCCTCCTCCTCGGTCCGGCGGGGTGCTGGCGTCCGGCGGGTCCCCCCCCCCCTCCTCCTCCTCAATCCCGGCGGGGTGCTGGCGTCCGGCGGGTCCCCCCCTCGGTCCGGCGGGGTGCTGGCGTCCGTCGGGTCCCCCATATTATAGGATCTGTCACTGTACATACGTTGA